>NC_134530.1:307870693-308171943 GCF_050624435.1 Tenrec ecaudatus
AATCTTTTGCTTTGGGCTTCACATAGTAGCATTTTAATCACGTATTTTCCTATTTTTGCACTTAACTGTGGAATTCCAGGTTTCCTAATATTTCTTTTCCCAATGAGAGTTCTATAGGAATAATTTATCTCTTCTGTCCATATCAACTACAAATCACTTACCTTGAATGGTAACTCATAATATCAATATTGTTATCAGAAGATTAATAGCTTTCTTACAAAATGTCAAAAAGAATTAGGCAAAAAAAGAATGTTACCATCTCAATATGAGGTAATATCTCACTATCCTGACAAGGATAGTTTAAAGTTTTCAAATAGTTGCCCAGTTTGTTCTGTGTGTAAGCACATTTAGTTTTATTGTAACACAGCAACTAGTACACTTTTAAAGCTTAAAAGTGAGCATTTTCCTTTCCAGTAAAACAAGAAGAAACATTAAAAATAATCAGGATCAAAAATACAACATAGAATGTTAATTCCAAAGAGGATCCTGCAGGTTCTGCTGATTCTCCCATCGAGTGGCAGGGCTCAAGTCATCATTCGGAGAGAATTTTATTTTAAATGTGTCATCTTATACTGCAAGTATGTCCATTAAACATCACAATTAAACATGCCAAAGGAGAAGTCATATTGTTAAAATGCTCACTTAACCCACCCAACATCTCAAACCCACCCTCTGCTGACATTCTGTTACCACCTTTCTAAAAGCTTTCCCCCCTTTTTTAAACAAGATAAACTAGACAGATACATGTTGGTAAATGCTAACTGTCCACATTGACATAGAGAGAGCAGGGTAATCTCTGAGCCCACTATACAGAGAAAGGAGGGGCGAAGCTAGAATTTGATGCACCACTACAACGAGAACCTAGCACCCTCCAGCTGCCAGCAGAGCCAAGGGAGCAGAGGGTTTTCTGTTTTCCCACCGAGCTTGGTGGTCTGTTGATTCCATAGTTTTTGTTGAGACAGGAATGGATAAAAACTAATTTGAAAACAACGGGGTAGAGATTCATTTCCACTGTATTCTGCACAAGGCATTCTTCCCCCACCCCCAAGTAAGTTGAGAACCATGGTGTAGAGAGAGAAAAGAGACCTAAAACATGGTGATTGAGCACAAGAGGAAGAAACAAAAACCAAAACTAAAACAAAAAAAGACAGCAACTTGTTCCCAAGGACTGAAGAAAATTGAAAAAGGAAAGTTGGAATCCAACAATATTCCTCTAGTCATCTCCTTCATCCTCCTCTCCTTCGTCTTCCTCAGCATCATCTTCATTCTTCCCCTTCATCTTCATCCCCCTTTTCATCAATGTCTTCTAAACCTTCTTCTTCTTCATCATCACCATCACCATCTTCTCCTTACCCAAAGAGTACGTTAATGGATGTGGCCAAGTATCCTCTTTGATGACCTCTCCCAACTCATCTGCACCTGCATCAGAATGGCCGGGACACCAGGTAAAGAAACCCCCTGGTTCTTTGTGCTGCTCTTCCTGCTGGCTCAGTTCTGTGTTTTGTCACAAGAGGTTTTGTCAAATCCTTTCCAGATTCCCATTTTATTTCAGTTGATATTGAAGATGAATCACCTCTCTCATTCAGATGAAATTCTTTGGGGAGAACTTTGTTTTCCAAGTAAGGATTTTTATCAAATGAAAAATCTACTCTGTAACCTGATTTAACATCTTCAAATTCTGTCACTTCAATTCTAGTCAGATAGTTCAGTGCCTCTTCATCCTCTTCCCCAAGCAAGGCAGACACTTGCGGATGGTTGACAAATGTTGTCTCCCCCAAAGTTGGGATTTGGGAATCCATTCTGACCACTTCTAAAAGAATGGTTGGCAGAGTTATATTTCTGTCCTACAAGAGGCTTTTCCATGGTGGGGGGGTGGATGAGGGGAGGGCGCCTCTCCTCCATCTCTTCTTGGCTTGCTCCCCCTCCTCCTGGCTAGCTTGCCCTCCCACTGTCTCCCCCTTGCTGGCGACAGAGCAGGGATGCAGGGTAGAGGGGAGGCGGCAGGGCTCCCTCACTCATGCTCTAAACTCTCCCCAGTTTGTTCTTTATAGACCGCTTCTGTAATTCCTAAACTGTTACAAAAATGAAAATTATGAGAGAATCTCTTTTGTTTCCCCCCCGATAATAGAGTGCCTTAGTTGATTTTTATTCCTGGGTAAAATTAATTGTGTTTGTTTTAGAAGCCTTGAAAAATACAGAATGGAAAATAAAGAGATTAAAAATCTTGAAAGTCTGAACTAGAGAAAATCTCTACTGTTTTAATAGTTCTATAGGTATATATACTCATATATTCAAAATAGGGGTCCAAATGTGTTTAATATTTTAACATGCTTCATTCTTAAGCACCATATTGTCAGCTCTTATATTTGGCAAAGTGGAGCCCTGCAGGTGTAGTGGTTACTCATTGGGTTAAGAACCTCATGGTCCGCAGTTCAGCTTTCAACTTCATAAACAGTCTCAGAAACCTACACACCGCATCACTGTGATTCGATAGCAATTAATTTGAGTTTTCAAATGGCAATTAATGTACACCTGAAACATGATCATTAGTGATAGATAATGCTCATATGAGCCCAGCCAAACTTTCCTATACCAGTAAAACCAGTTACCCTAGAGTTGATTCCAATTCATGGAAATCCATGTATATCACATTAAGAGTGATCACTATAGGATTCTCAATGGCTGGAGTTTGGGGGAAGTAGGTTGCTAGACCTGTCTCCTACGATGACTACCAGGGAAATTGACCCTCCAATCTTTCAGTTAGTATCTGAGTGCTTAATTATTTGTGCTGAAAGTATAAATATTCATCCCCCTTACTGATGAACACTTGCAATGTCTCATTTATTAAATTTTGCGACTGTAAATTTCAGTAAAGGGTTTAATGCATTAGAATTCCTGAAATTTGGGTCAGGTTAGTGGAATTTTAACAAATTTCTCAAAAGGTCATCTGTCTTGAAAAGTCAAAAGCTGTTTAACTAATTCTGTGTCTTTGTGCCAAAATCACTGTAAATACTGCAGGCTGGGGTGGCATGGTCATCTCTGAGTTATTTCCATATAGCATCAAATTTACATGAACGCTATGACATCAGGCACAATGGTTTTCCCACCTTTGTATAGAGTGAAACACTGAGTCTCAGTGATAGAAAGGTCTGCCAGAGGTTCACCCTCAGAGAGAGAGGTGGGGGGGATGGGGAGTGGGGAGGAAGGGGGAGGGAGAGAGAAAGAGAGAGAGAGAGAGAGAGAGAGAATTTTAACTCTTCTATACACAAACCAAAACCTACTTCTATTCAGTTGATTATGCCTCATGGTGGCTCTATAGTATTTCCCAGGCTGCAAATATTTATAGGAGCAAATAACTTCACCTTTCTCCTGCAGAACCACTACTGACCCGGAACCACCCCAACACCAACTTTGCTATTAACAACAGTTCAATGTTTACCCAACACTGCCATCCCTTCCATGGGAGGGAACAATAAATATATATATTTAATATTGCGTGACTAAATGCTTACTTTCCCTTAACTACTAACACTAGAATGTTCTTTCAAACCCCTTATCTGAGTTTAAATAAAATTTGGTTAATAAATTGTAATTATTCTGATTAGGTTACAAACTTTCATGGGTTCTGTCCCTGGCTGCATATGGCAATTTGTTATTCTTACAGTACATTGATGGGTAAATCTAATCAGTACCGAGACTTAGATACATTTTTACTAATTGTTTCCCAGTATGCTTGCATATTTTTGGTCCAGGTATGCATAATTGAAATGCTCATGTTTGTACTCTTAAAAGATATGATTTTAGAGTTTAGTCAAGTAATTAAAATACCTGATAAAATTAGAATGGTCATAATAACAACTCCTTGGTCTAAAATAGTCCAGCCTTAATTGAAGGAGAAATAATTTTGTGGTTTGATGCTATAAGATAAATTATAGAAGCTAATGAGATTGTTGCAACATAATAGAAAACATCGAATGTGGGCCATGTGCCTGATATCTATACAAAAAATACATATCATTGCAGATTCAGAGTTGCACATAGATTACACTTGAATTCCAAATTTGGATGGTTTCTTTAAATTTTTATTTGATTTTCTGTTCCCTTTTTTTGTGCATCATGGAAAGTTTCAGTGGAGAGAGGAAACATGATGGAGAAAGGTTTAAATTCCCATGACAAAAGAACTTCACCCTACCAGACAGCAATGAGAGGAGGCTTTGTGGTTGACGTGGACTCACTCAGGGGCTAATAGTAATGGGAAGCTATGGCAGGATGTCAGGTGTTCATGTTTGAGTTATGTAAAGGTCTCGCTGGAAAATGCATGGATTATGGATTGGAAGGGAGTAGGATGGACCAAGCTCATCCGGCGGAGGTGGTCTGGTCTGGGAAGATTTACAGCCTCAGAAACCCTGTATTGGGTCCCCATGAGTGAGATAATCCTCCCCTAAAGTGGGTGGCAGCACGTTAGACCTCAGAACAGAGTAAAGGGAGAGCAGCATCCTTTAGCCTCCCTTACTCACATTCAAAGGAATCCACTTTTGACACCTAGTCAAGTTTTTCTTACTCCATGAGCTTCCTCCTTCCTTCAAAGCATCCTTTGCTGTGTCCTGATCTGACGTGCAGCTATGTGATAAAGGGACCAAATGAAAAATTGGAAACAATTGACACGTTACCGTGCTAAGGCCATTTGCTCTACAATAGGAATATTTTTCCCCTTCAGATTAGGCCCTAAAAGGTGAGTCACCTGCAATCTCACTACCTGGGTGCTTTTTGCTCACCTCTCTTCTACTTGACAATACTCACTTTCTTCAAAGATAGGCACAAAATTCATCTTTCCCTTTATCACTCTCCCTTAATGAAAATTCTGTAGTTCTTTGTATATATATATATATTAGCTGTGCCATTTAATAGGTAGCCTATGTATATCATTTATTTTGTTATAAAAGTGGTTATTGATCTTCAAGGATGTTTAACTGATCTAATTGGATATTCCTAAATCAATTGGCTCAACATTGCATGCAGACATTCCAGTAATTGCATATTAACAGATCAATAAATACTTGGATCTATAATGGTTTAACTTTTAAGAATGGAGCCCTACTGTGGTAATGTTAGACACAGTAGCAGATTTCCCAAGAAAAATTTCCTTTCCTTCCCTTCACTACAGAGTATAATGCTATAAAATTTGGGAAACCATACACATCCAATATATTATTTTTATATTTGTAGCCATCATCTATGTCACAGAGTCTAGCTCAATCTTACAAGATCATAAAATTAAGAAGTGGTAAAACTAAGAGTAAAAAAATAATTTATTCTGTTCTCAATCTGAAACTAAATCTACCAGGTGGTATTCAAAATATTCCACATAGTTGATCGCTGCCTCTTGTATGTATAGCATTAGGCCAAACTCAGAAAAGACTATGCATCAGACTTCACACACAAATCCAGAAAGAAAAAATAATAAATGGATCTTGACCCATCTTACCCAATATCATGAAACCTGATAAAATATGTGGGTAGAAGGGGGAAGAGGAAGAGAGAACAGAAACATTTCAGGGATTGACAATGTAGTATGATTTCCAGAATCACTGTAAATAACCCAGAACAAAGGCTCCCAGAACATTAAGGAGTAAGATTGCCTTTCTTTTAAGGACATTTCCTTCTGAAGGAGCCAAACCCAAGCCAGACCCCTTTCTGTGGATCCACTCTGACCCATGACTACTCCATGTGTCACCGAGGAACTAAAGCTCCATAGGTCCGATGTGTGTGTGCGCGCACACGTGTGTGTTCCTGCAGAAGCACGCTTGTTTACATAGCACCGCTACACAGGTTCAAGTCACTAACTTTGGATCAGTGCCAAAAATACAAGTCAGACTTTTGCGGTTGATTTTAACTCATCGCAACCCTATAGGACAGAGTAGAGCTCTATTAGTGAGTTTGCAAAGCTGAAAGCCCTTATAGAAGCAAACTGCCACAACTTTCCCCCAATGGGCCGCTGGTGCATTCGAACAATTAGCCTTTCAGTTAGCAGTAAAGAGCATAACCACTATGCCACCAAAGCTCCTAGAGAGGTAGAGGGTACAAGTAATAGCATTACATGGGGACCAGATCTGAAAAATCGGTGTTTCTTTATTAAAAAGTGTTCTTTGCTTAGAGGGCATTGGGTTTATGTTAATGGTGGTGGAATAATTGGAAAAGTGTATCACTAATAATTGTACAACATGATGAGTATAATCAATAGCGCTGGAGTATACATGTAGAAGTTGTTAAATTGGAAAGTGTTTTATTGTATGTTTTTATGCAACAATTTTTAAAAATTACATGAATAAGTATGAGTACAAGGAAGAATAAAAGGTTGTAAAAAATTTTAAATGTTCTAAAACTGATTGTGGTAATGATTGTACAACTCTTCCTGATATGACTGAACTATTGAATTTTTTATGTGGATCGAGTGCCAATAAAGGCATGAAAAGAAAAAAACGTGTTCTGAAAATTTAAATGGAGTTGAAAATGTGGAAATTATAGTAATCCTCCAATCTTTTGATTTTAAAGAAATTACACAGCAAATAAATAACATTAACATAAAAAAGGCTCAAGAGCTACTTTGAAAAAATACCAAATTCCCATGAAAAACTAAATCTACTGAAAAGGTCACTCAAGGAATTATTCTGATAGGATGCTTTTTAAAACAGTGGCATATTTGCCTCGGTAGAATATATTAGAAAATATCTATGTTTTGTTTACTAAAGATCCGGTCAACTAGCTGGTGACCATTCTAAATGACACGAGCACACTTCACGGCTACACACACTCAGCCTACTCTTTCCACCCAGCATGTGCAACGGACACCTGGATGCTCCTTCCCTTAAAGCCCCACAGGTCATCTATCGTCTCATCTCCCACTTACTTCTTCTCTCATCTAAAGTGCAAGATATAGAAAATGCATTTCCAAGAGCAATGGAGCTTTAGCTAACAAGTAAAAAAAAAAAAAAGATAAAACCCGAACAAACCCAACTTACTCACTCTTTGATGTTAGAAAAGATAGCAAGAGATCAGAAGTTACCATTCAGACACTTAGAAGCTGATGTGAGTTTGTTTTTATGAACACAAGAAAGTGACAATAGCAGTCCCCAGAGAGTCCATGCCTGAGTCTCCCTAAGTGGGATGTCTTCTAGCAGAGTGCCAAACATCTCGACAACCCCTGAAGGCCAGTACATGGCACTTAAGTGGGCAAGAACCATGATCCGGCGATGCAGAAATCCCCTCACCTGGTGGGGTGTATCCAAGGTCTCTAGAGGCACACCAGTGGGATTTGGAACACATTCCTGCCTTCTCATTCCTACCTCAAACCTCTGGGCATCAATTGTTCTCCAGTGCCTCTGTTGCCATCACACCTCTACTTCAGTGAGTCTTACATGTGGGTGAAACTGTTCTAGATGAACCCTGTCTTCTTAGCCCGCATCTTGCACATGAAAAACGTCCTGCTGGTCTTCAATTCCTTGCTAAGCTGCCACATCAGAGCCTAGTAATCCTTGGCCTCTGAACTCCAGGACAGCAGTCAGATTCTCTGATTGTCATTTTCTCCCTCTAAGTGAAGGGAAAGGCCCTTCCTTTCCTTCTGTAGGTGGGAAACTTTACTGCAAATCTTTTTCACTTAGAAATGCTCATCAAACACCACCTATCAGTCTCCTAAGTGTTCACTTATTTGAAAGTTATGCACCGCAAGCATCAGTTGACCGCCTCCTTGTGGTTGTTTGTGAATATTGAGAATAACTACATTCACTGCTAGCCTCTGAGGCCACAGTGGACATGGAGAGAATGTGTGAACATTAAGAGAGACTTACTAAAGAGGAGCCCTGGTGGTTCTGTGCTGCGCTGTGATCAGCAAAGTCAGCAGTTCCGACTACCAGCTGTTCCATAAGAAAAAGAGGAGGCTTTCTGCTCCGGAAACCCATAGGAGCAGCTCTACTCTGCCCTACAGGGTAGCTGTGAGTCAGAATCAACTCTATGGTAGTGAGTTTGAGAGAAGATCAACACTATTTTAAGGAGAGGGTTGTCAGACAGGGTAAGAGAAGACAAAATAATAATGTATACATTATCAAGGGTTCATGTGGGAGGGGGGGACGAGGAGGGAGGGGGACAATGAGGAGCTGATGCCAGGGGCTTAAGTGGAGAGCAAATTTTTTGAGAATGATGAGGGCATTGGATGTACAAATTTGCTTTACATAATTGATGTATGTATGGATTGTGACAAGAGTTGTATGACCCCCTAATAAAACGATTAACAAAAGTTAAAATTGGCTCCGGGAAAAGTGTTTGGAGGTATTTTTCTCTAACCAACATTACTCTTATTCCCTTGTCCTTGAGCCATTTCAAACCATTTTAATACCCAATGCCACAGAAAACAAGTGGCATGTGTCTAAGAATGCTTATCATCCTGAGAAACGATAGCCAATGTAAGACTCTCACAATCTTGACCTGGAAGTGTATCTGAGTCAGGTGAGACCTCTCTTGAAGGGAATATCTTCAGTTAAGGCCAGAAGCCAAACCAGCTCTCAGCAAATTGTCAATTATTGTAGCTGATCTTCAAAATCAAAATTATGCCATTCTTCATACAATAGGATACATTTTTGCACAAAGGTTTCTTGTGTATCACTCATCTGAATATTGTCTACTTTGCTAATCTTATGCATTTGATATTGTAGCTTATTGTTACCTTAATGTGCATCATTGGATTGCTAGCTATTCTAAACAACTCTTCCTCAGGAATATTTTTTCACCCCAATCATTTAGATTTCTTCTTCTATTATTCTGCCTATGTTTATGCATATTTTCTTAATTATGTTTATTGCAATATCAGTCATCATAAATGTTGATTTTCACAAATACCTCCTAGTATTCTGTCATCTCTTTAGTAACTTTTTGTATGGTGAGTTTCATTCAAATAAATCCTGAATTTTTCCATGATGAAATCCATTGGAATTGTGCAGTTTGAGGTTTGTTTAAAAAGTAATCCCCACCTTGCCACCCAAAAAGAAGAAGTCTTTCCCCTTGGTGGACCACAAAGATTTTCCTTTATCTGCTTGTAGTTTTAAATCATTTTGCTAGCTGTAAGTAGGAATCTAATTTTCTTTTTTCTGCTAAACTTTAGTCATGCATATGTTGTCATTTATTACTAAATGTCACCACTTCTGGTGTGTTAGTCTGGGTTGCAACTACCCCGAGAAACTAATTCAGAGACACTCATATATGTATAAAATAGAGTTTCATATCAAAGAGCAATTGTAAGTTAAGAAAGCATCCCAGGCCTGTTCAAATCAAGCCAATATGTCTAATATCTGCCCATAAGTTCAATACTAGTCCATCAATCCCTCTTCAGACTCACATAGTCACATGCAATAATGCATTTGATGGCAGACGTGTGGATGCAAACTTTGTGGATCCAATAGCGGTGGAAGCATCTCAGCGCTGGTGTGGGCCTTCACACGGCTCCTCCAGCTCTTTGAGTGTGGCTCTTCAACAGAAAGGTGAAGCAGAATTAGGGGCTCTCACAGGTCTCAGAAAGTCTCTGCATGGCTTGTCAACAGGAAGATGAAGGCAGAGAGACAGGAAGTTCCCAGAATCTTCAAGAGAAGGCCATGCCACAAGGAGGCATCACCAGGCTTTGGCCTGATTGACAGGCTAGACTCCACCCCAATACTCATTTATCAAGTTGACTTGAAATTATATAACTAGTACACTTGGTAGTGTCACATTTATCAAAAATTAAGTAGATATATATATATATATAAGCTCTATTTTTCTAAAAAATTTACTCTCCAAGTCAATTCTGACTTATAGTGACCTATAAGACAGAGTGGACCTGCCCTTGTGTGTTTCTGAGACTATAAATATTTAGAGAAGCACCAGGCCTCCTTTTTCTCCAGTAGAGTGACTGGTAAGTTTGAACTGCAGACCTTGTGGTTAGCAGCTCAAAGTATAATCCTTGACAACCAGGGCTCCTTATAAATTCTATTAATCTTGTAATAGATATTAATACCATTGAATCATTTCATCCTTTCATTTTTCTAAAAATTTTAGGGAGCATTATGAGGAATTTTAACTTTCACCAAATCTAAGAATTTCAGTGTATTAAAGTTATAAATTAATTTAGGGAAAATGAAAAATTTCCGCAAGCCATTTTTTTGGGAACTAATCCAGTTATCACACCATTCAATAGTTCAACCATTGAAAGCAGCATTGTACAATCACGTCACAATCAGTTTCAAAAAATATTTTTTGTTCCTTCTTGAACCTTTTGATATCAGCTCCCTCTTACCCACCCCCACCACCCCTGCCACATGCCTCAGAACCCTTCTTCTTGTTATGGTCTCTATACATTTACTTATCCTGGGCTTCATATGCTAAACATAGAAAATACATAACACAAAGTCCAGAAGGTAACCAATGGTAACAAAATACAACAAAGAGAAACCTCAAAAAGGAAAAAAGAGAGAAAATATTTTAAAATCCACACACCAAGCACTAAGTATATCCAAAGGTAGATGAAGTGAAAAAAATGAACATATTTAAATGTTTCCTCAACCCAAGGAATAAGATGACTCAGTTGTTTATATATTTTGTACCCTTAAAGAGCCAATATTTTTACATTGACATTTGTATCTATTGACTCTAAACATAATAAAACAATAGCATTAAAATAAATTATGTCATAATACCACATCACTATCGAACAACTTTGGTGAGTGGCTCTACTTTAAAAGCATCAGTCCTTCCTCACTTGTGTTCTAGGTGTCTTCCAATGTAAGATGTTCATCTTCTGGCACTTTATAAAATAATATTTTTATGAAAGGTTTCACACTTTCTATGTTTGTTCATGCAATTTCTGCATTTGTTTGCCAACTGAACTCCATTCATATTTGTTAATCAAGTTACGCTGATTTAAAGCACAGCATGTGAGGAAAACAAAGTTATGGCAAGGCAAATCTCCTGATGGAAAAGTATGGAGACAAAGGTGTAGCTGGCAGAGAACAGACACATACTTTTTATGTAAAAAAATGTTATCACTTAAGTCTCAGAATCATATAAATCTGCATAGTAATTTGTGCTTTATTAGATACTTCGTTTTAAGATATTCAAAAAATTTATGTGAAAACTCTTCATTTTGTTTATTAAAAGCAAACAAATTAAACAAACACCAAGGCCAAGGGCCAGAAAAAATTAAGGAGATGTACTAAGTTGTATGATGTAATCAGTATGCATGATGTAATCAGTATGCATGATTACATGCATGATGTAATCAGTATGCATGATTACATGCATGCTTTAAACTCCTAAATCTAGCATTCCTCATGAACGCACACCTGATTCCATTCCAATATTGGTGCATTATCAAAATGCAATAAGGTAGTGTTGAAAACAACAACAGAAAATTTAGCAACAGCTAGAAGCTGAAAGAAACCTGATATGTATATCTTGATTATAGATCATTTCTCAAATTTCAGATTCAAAAGCAGCTCATAAGTCATTTTGTTTCACCGTTTGTCATCCTGTGGTGAGAAAAGAGGACATAACTATGTAGGACACAGTCTTTCAAGCTCTTCTATAAATGGGTGTTGGATGCTGTTGTTTGTGAAAGTATGTAGGCTGACTGAATAAAATTTGAACTTATTGTGCTACAAATAATTTTAAGAATTTGCTTGCCTTATATTTTTTGACATCTCAGTAAATATAAAGACATGATTATTCCCCAACATGGCTTTTCTATTCTGGAAAATGCATTAAAATTTTTAAATAAGTCATAGTTTTCATACATTTTCTTGTAGATGAAATACTAATTTTGAATACGAAGAGCAAAATTAAGTGACCTTCCTAATTTCAAATTATTTTAACAACACAATTAAAGACATGAAACAATAAATAAATGAATAAATAAATAAGGACAAGAAGGTTTTTTATCTGTACCAATGTACATGCTCCAGGCTAGGTGGATTTTTAAGGTAGACCTGGTTCATGATAGTGGGGGGTGGAAGCAGGAAGCATTAAATAACTAGAGTAATGCTGTGTGTTTTGTCGGTGTGATACTGTGCCCTGACTGACTCGTTCCTTCCTTATGACTGTTCTGTGAGGGGATGTCCAATTCTCTACTGATGGCCCCTGGGTCTCCACTCCAACCGTCCTCTTTTGCATCAACATGAGTGTTTGTTTGGGCTCTTCTGATGTCTGCTACCTGATCCTGTCGACACCTTGCAATCATATGCTCATACAGGCTGGTATGCTTCTTTCATATGGGTTTTGTCGCCTTCCTGCTAGATATCCACTGGTTTATTATCAAGCCTTTAAGACCCCAGACACTATATCTTGTAATAACAAGGCAACATCAACTTCACTGCATTTGCATATGCAGCCATTTTGTCTTCAGTCATTGTGTTGGAAAGGTGAGCATTACAGAATGCCAGGTTATTAGAACAAAGAGTTCTGGTATTGGGGGTTGGGGAGGCTTCAGTAGAGAATCAAGGTTCATTTGCTACCTTATTACTTAACATAAATATATGTGCATAGGCCTATATCCCTATCATTATATATTAATATATGTACATTTACATGCCTATATTTATACCTCTATAAATGTCTTTTACCTCCCACTTCTTTCATCTATTTCCTTATACTTTCCTCCTGTCCCACTATCATGATTTTTCTTCATTTGGCCCTCTATAATTTCTCTCAAATACATTGCACTTGATCAAATTTCACCAGGCATTCTATGCCCTCCTCATCATTGACTTTAGTTCTTTTGTTTCCTCATTTAATTATATTTTATTTTGTCTTCTTGAACTACCTTTTGATATTTTCTGTTCAACTCTGACATCAAAATGTCTTCCATGTGCCTTAGCTACTCTATGATTTAGAGCAAATTTCAGAATTTCTTCTGAAATCCTTATGGATTTTGCTTCCCATCTTTGTAATAACATTGCTTTCCTCATGCATGTTGTTCTTGATGTCTTCCCATAGCTCATTAGTGTTAAATGATTCACCTCTCTTCTTAAGATCTTCTCAAATTCAGACGGGTTATACTCAAAGTCATATTTTGGATCTTGGGAACTTGTTTGGATTTTCTGCAGCTCCTACCTCAACTTAGATCTCAGCAATTGATCGTCTGTCCTACAGTCAGCCCTTGGCCTGGCTTTAGCTGCTGATATTGAACTTCTCTCTTGTCTTTTCTCACAGATAGAGTCCATTTTATTTCTGGGAATTCCATCTAGAGAAGTCCATGTGTGTAGTCAGCATTTGTTTGTTGCAGAGAGGCATTTGCAACAAAGAAGTCATTTGTCTTGCAAAGTATTATCATGTGATCTCCAAGTTTGTTTCTATGATAAAAGCCTTATTTTCCAATTGCTGTTCCTTTCTTTTTCCTTACAATTTTTAATCCTTATCACCAATAATCATCAATGCACCTTAATTGCATGTTTAAACAATTTTATACTGAAGATTTTGGTAATTTTTTTCAATTTCTTCCTTACTAGCTTTACTTATTGGTGTATATATCTGAAGAATAATTGATGCATTTTTCAAATAATAACAAAAGATTTTTTGGTTTTTTAATCATTTTATTGAGAGCTCTTCCAGATATAAAACATTCCATAGTTCAATCACATCAAGCAATATTGTACAAAATCAAAACATTTTCTTACTTCTTAAACTCCTTTATGTCAGTGCTCCTTTATCCCCTCTATGGTACATCCAAAGCCCAAGGAACCTGCTGCTCTTTCCCTGCCTATAGTAATTTTGTTGTTGTTGCTTTTTTGAGGGGTGGGGTGTTGACCATACCTTACACAATTCAATATACCTATTCACATATAAATCTCTTGTTCAATCCCGTTGAGTGGAGATATAAGTCATCAATGCTATCTGCTCTCTATTGCCCTTCACACCTCGTCCGACACTCTCAGGGAACCATTACACCTGTTACTGATTGTGAAGGGTTTTCAACCTTGGCTTTTATGTACTGAATGATCTTAAATATACCAATCAGCATGGGACTGGTATAATGCTTGACAACTGTGCTAACGGATAAGAACAGAAAATACAGAAATTAAAGCAGCAGAGTGATGGGTAGTTTTGTTGTGCCAACATGGCCAATGAACACATATGAGATTAGTTCAAGAGTGGAGAGATAAATGGCTCGGTAAGCCACACCTCTCTCTCTTGCTCTTGGATCATCGGACCAGTGTGTGGCTGCCTTGCTTGTTCTGTGCCTAAATTTGAAAGTTACACTACCTGTGGGATAACTAACCCAAGGACTGTGTCACTGGAACTTGAGGTTCCTTGAAGTCTTGCTTTGCTGTGCTACTGGAAGGTACATCTCTAGAACTGGGGACTGTTGGACCCTGTCATCTGGCTGACTGTTGGTGACCTGCCTTGCTGTTTGCTGCTTGTGGCTGGATAGCCTGAATTGCTCTATGGAGGACTACCTGATGGCCCTCAAGAGTACAAGGAGTCTCACAGGAGTGAGTTGTACTGAGCCATTTGTACTGCTTTATGGATTAATTAACTGTTTATTTCTTACGATATATATATATATATATGGAATTTTTTAAGTAAAAGGGAAGAACTTTATTGGAGCCCATATGGGAAACGCTAGAGGGGCCCTGCATACCCTACACTGTGACCCTATCTCCCAGAGTGACTCCCCTTAAGCCGAGACCCAAAGCACCAGAACTCACTGGGGTAAATATATATAAAATTATTGGTGTCGTGGTTTTGTTTTTCTAGAGAACCCGGTCTAAAACAAGCAGCAGACAAACAATTGGGCTTTGACAAAGGCCTGAAATATGTCAAATGGGAAGAAGATTCCCTTTTCAACAAATATTGCTAAAAAACTGGATATATAGTCTGTAAAAAAATGAGGCAAGATTATTACCTCACTCCCTACACAAGAACAAATTCAAGGTGGATCACCAACCTTGAGGTAAAATCCAAAAATATCAGGATCATCAATGAGAAAATTGGACAGAGCTAAGAACTTTAGCACAGGGAATCAATGGACTATGAGACATAAAGGAGGAAACACACCTGAAGAAGATAAAATAGATGAGTGGGACCTACTAAAGGCAAAACACTTGTGTACATTGACAGATTTCTTCAAGAGAGTAATATGAGAGCCCACTGACTGGGAAAAGATATGTAGTAATGTCATATCAGACAGAGAGCTTATTACTAAAATCTACAGAATTCTGCAACCTTTCAACAAGAAAGAAAAATGAAGAGCCCAGTGATGAGGTAGATGAAAGACATGAACAGAAGATTCACAAGGGAGGAAAATCTGAATGGCCAATAATCATAAGAGAGAATGTTCCTGATCAATAGCTAGCCCAGAAATGCAAATTAAAATAACTATGAGATACCACCTAAAACACAAAAAGATAGCCCAAGTTTTAAAATCATTTTATTTGGGGATCATACAATGCTTATCACAATCCATACGTACTTTCATTGTGTCTAGCATATTTGTACACTTGTTACCCTCATCATTCTCAAAACATTCGCTTTCTACTTGAGTCCTTGGTATCAGCAATTCATTTGCCCCCTCCATGTCTGCTGCCCACTCCCTTATGAACCATTGATAATTTAAAAATTATTGTTATTTTGTCATATCTTACACTGTCCAAGTCTCCCTTTGCCCACCTTTCTGCTGTCTGTCCTGCAGGGAGGAGGTTATATGTAGATCCTTGTAATCATTTCCCCCTTTCTACCTCACCTTCCCATTACCCTCTCAGTATCAACATTCTCACCACTCATCCTGAAGGGATCATCTGTCCTGGATCCCCTATGTTTACAGATCCTATCTCTACCAGTGTACATCCTATTGGTCTAGCCAGATTTATTATGTAGAATTGGGATCATAACAGTGGTGGGGGAAGACAGGAGGGTGCAGAGGGAGCATTTAAAAAGTAAAGGAAATTGTATGTTTCATTGGTGCTACACTGCACCCTGACTGGCTTGTCTCCTCCCCGTGAATCCTTGGTAAGTGGATGTCCAATTGCCTACAGATGGGCTTTGGGATCCCAATCTGCACACCCCCTCATTCACAATAATATCAATTTTTTGTTCTTTTATGCCTGATACCTAATCCCTTTGGCACCTCGTGGTCACACAGGCTGGTGTGCTTCTTCTTTGTGGCTTTGTTGCTTCTCAGCTAGATGGCTGCTTATTTTCCTTCAAGCCTTTAAGACCACAGACACTATATACTTTGATAGCCAGACACCGTCACATTTCTTCACCATATTTGCTTATGCACACATTTGTCTTCAGCTATTGTGTCAGGAAGGTGAGTGTCATGGAATGCCAATTTAATAGAACAGAGTGTTCTTGCATTGAGGTAGTACTTGAGTGGAGGCACAATGTCCATGTGCTACCTTAATACTAAACCTATAAATATATGCACATAGATCTACTTTCCCATTATCATCTATAAATATAGATACATATGTACATGCCTGTATTTAGACCTTTAAAAATGCCCTTTGCCTCCTAGTTCTTTCCTCCATTTCCTTTTACTTTCCTCTTGTCCCATGATCTTGCTCAGCCATCATTTGGGTTTCATTAATTCCTCTCAGTGACATTGCCCTTGATGAATCACTACCAGTCCTCTTACCCTCCTTGCCATTGATTTTTGGATCACTTGTTTTTCCCTTGCCCCTGGGTGGGTTAACACCACTTCCTTTCCCTCACCTTCCCCGAACCATTGGTACCATTGGTTTCTCAGCCAGGTTTTTATCCTGCCCATCTTATGTAGAAAGACCTGCAGAGATAAAAATATGCACACACACACAAAAAGGAAAGAGCAAAAATAAGCAGCAAAAGAAAAAAAAACAATAAAATCAAAAACACCAATGATAAAGAAAAGCCTGTAAATAGTTGAAAGTCTGTTTCTTGACCTTTAGGAGCGTTTTCTAGTCAAGTCTGATGGAGTGCCAAGCCCTGGCCCCAACGTTTATTTTTGGTACCCTGGGGACTTCATTGCTCTGTTCCCCTTGCTGTTCTGTTGCATGCCCATAGTGTTTCACCTCAGTGTGGTGGGGTCAGATCGGGCACAATTACCACACTGCGTTTCCAATGGTGTTCCCTGTAGGGCTACGGGTCAGTGTGGGATGTCCTGTCTAATAGTGGGGCTCACCATATGGTCCTCTCTGTGCATTGGCTACTCTAAGCAGGGATATCGTCCTCAAAGCTTGATGGGAAAGAATGTGCTCCACTCCCTCTTCTCCCCCTTCATTTGCGTCCATGTGCTCTGATCAGGCATGTCCGTCTCCCTCAGCTGTAGCTTCGATTCTCTCCTCTGTAGTAAATTCTTCTGAGGGGAGGAGCAGCTGTCTCTGTAATTTGGATTGGGGTGGGGCCCTCAGACCTCTCTACTGGTTCCCTGCTTCAGGCAGTATGTTGCATTCACATTTTGAACACCGTGTTGAAGTCTGCTCCCTCTTTCCTTGTGGAGATATAAACAATACTCTCCCCTTGGGCGGGTTAGTGCCCTGTTCCCCACTACCCATTTCTGTCTTTCTCTTTTTAAAATTGTTTTCCCCCAGCTTTTTTGTTGGCTACTATATGTATCCATGGATTTAGTCTGGCCCCTTCCATGCTAACTGGACCTAACCCAGGAATGTTTGCATATGGTATCTTTTTCCATATGCCTTTTGGCAATATTGTTGTCCATAAGTTTATTCCAGTGGACTTGTGCTATACTTGTCCTTTTGTGCTTGTCTTACTTCACTTAGCATCATTTCCCCCAGTTCTTCACATGTGGCAATATGCTTCATGCGTTCATCACTGCTTGAACTGTGCTGTGATGAACATGGGAGCACAGATGTCTGACCGTGGCTTGTTTCTTGCCTTTTCTGGTTATATGTCTAGTCGGGGGATTGCTGGGTTGTATGGTAGCTCAATTTCCATCAGTTTTAGATATTGCCAAATCGATTTCCATAATGACTGTACATACCTGCAGGTCCACCAGCAGTGGATAAGAGTTCCTATCTCACCATAGCCTCTCCAACACTTGTTGCTTTCTGATTTTTTTGGAATTGGACTGAAAGATAGCCCAATTAAAAAAAACAGAAAGGAAAAAATGTTCGAAGGGGAGTGGTGAGATAGAAACTCTCATTTATTTCTGATGGTCGTATAGATAGGATCTACCTTTGTAGAAAGTGATTTGGCAATACCTAAAATGGATGAAAATCGAGCAATCATATGACCCAGTCATTCCACTACAGGGCATATAACTAGAAGAAATAAGAAACAGGCCATAAACAATATTCTCCAATGTTCATCGTAGTGCAATTTAAAATTGCAACAACAACAACAACAAATATGGAAGCAGCCTAAATTCCATCAGTAGAAGAATGGATTTAAAAAAAAGAACTCTATTATATATTTATAAGAGAATATTTTGTATCCTTAAAAAATAGTGATAAAATATTTCATTTTGTGTAAAAAGTTGTGGGATGTTAGGCTGAGAAAATTTTGCCATGCACAGAAAGTCAGGGATAACAAGAGAGCACTAAGGTCCAAGCAACAGAATGGGAACAGGGGAAAGGCACATAAAAACACAAGTGCTCATTGTCTTTCCTTTCATATGGATAGACACTCTCCCAACACAGACAGCCTTGCACATCAGGGTAGATCTTGAAATGTTCTTTTTGATAATGAGTGCACCAGCACCATTCCTTCTGAATTTGTCAATCCTGGTATATTCTGATTGACAAAGGCTAAAACTAGTCCATTACAGCTCACTAAGGCCTAGAATATAAATCTGTATTTTTCATGCAGATATAGCTCACTTATTGAATATCACATATATGGTGCTTTTTTTCAAATAGAAGTTTTGAGGCAAATTTGCCTCAGGCTAGGCTATTGTTCATTTTCTCCACAGCCTTTGTTTGCTTCATGTCTCTGTCACATTGCAGTTTTGAATTTGTTTGTTTCTTTTACCAAACCATTTTATTAGACGTTAATACAGATATCATATCATTCCATAGTTCATTCACCTCAAGCCCTCCTGTATATTTGAAACCAAAATCACTTCGAAAAAATTCCTTTCCTCTCTGAACTCCTTGACATTTGCTGCCATTTAACCACACCTGTACCACCATTGTACCCCCACACCCCAGAAACCCGTATTCTTCTTGTTGTCCCTACAGGTTCATCACTCCTGGGTTTCATATACTGAGACACAGAAACATGTCTGACATAAATTTAAGAGAGTGACCCCCCCCCAAGAACCTAACACAACTGAGATAACAGAATACCAAACTTTAAGCAGTCCATTTCATTTTGATAACTTTCAATTTTACTGATGTATTCCTCCCACGTTCCAAATTCCAATTATTAATTGATGTGTGCAGGTGTTTTTTCTCATTTGGAATTGTGCCCCATCAGTAGTCTTGTATGCGTTATTGCATTCACATCAGGATGTTCAACTCTGCTTTGAGAAAACAGCTACTTGACAGTCACATTTTGAGTGCCTTCCAACCCAATGACACATTTTCAGGCACATTCTCGACAAGGTTATGCTTCTATTCATGAGGTTTCAACATCTACAATATTTTTGGAACTATCCATAAGCTTTTCAGTGGCCAATTCCTCCTAACTGGACAGTCTACTTCTTTGTATTTCCATAGATGGCAAAAACTAAAATTAGAGACAGAATAAGTATCATATTGTTTTACAGTGATAGAAATGTTGTTCAAGACTTAACAAAAACTTTATAAAATATAATGTTATATCTGTTAAATTCAAGATCGTTTACATTGAAACCAACAACACATCCATCAATATAATGTTCCGTCAAATTTTAGTCTCTAAAGACATCGTTGACTTTGATTAACCTTAGACATTGTTCCTTCAAATCTTTAAGCCTATCTTATGCTGTACCATGGGTTAATGTTTTCATAAGAGATTGTTCATTTTCAAAGACTTTACAAAAATTTTCTTTCATTCTACAAATTATCTACAGCAGATGTGGTTATAGCTAAAATAATCCCATTCAAAGCAGAAACTAATGCAATAGGACAAAATTTTATAACATCAACCAAATTCTTAAAATATCACAACCTACTATTAATTTTAAAATATATTTGATAATTATAAATTGATACTTCTAAAATGCAAAGAAAAACTAAACAATTTCATAGAAATATATTTATTTGTACATTATGAAGGCGCCTCTAAATTCAGTTATTAGCAGTTGTCCAGAAAAGAAGAAACA
This sequence comes from Tenrec ecaudatus, assembly GCF_050624435.1. Classification (NCBI taxonomy): domain Eukaryota; kingdom Metazoa; phylum Chordata; class Mammalia; order Afrosoricida; family Tenrecidae; genus Tenrec; species Tenrec ecaudatus. The sequence goes on from NC_134530.1 coordinate 307,890,954, forward strand.
CCTAATTACACCCATTACAAATATTTATTTGATCACTTCAAAGAATATATTTTAGACAAACTAAAAAATAATATGGTGGGGACTTATTTCATCTCACAGTGCTTTTATTATAAGACACTATTTGATATATTAATAAGCCAATCGGTATCAAATAAATCCACATGGAAGAACATGACAGCCAGTGTGATCCAAGGATTGTAACAAATATAATCCAAATTCCAGGGAGGGAATGCTATCAGAGCTTAAATTGTGAACACTGGTTTGCAGAAGATGATGGATACCAGTTGAAGGCCCAAACCTTTTGCAGCATCCACACATGGATCAAGGTGCGGTGATTTCCCTCTGATCCGTGCTGAGGGATGTGCACAGTCAGCTCACCAGACAGAGTGCAGTGTAAAGTTGATCATGGAAGAGGCAGTTGGGTTAAAATCAGTTGATCTCCCTTTTGACCCATTTGAAAACTGCTTCAGAGTTTGTTTGTTGGGGTTTTTTTCAGCCTGTGGACACCATGAAGGAAGCATTGCCAGTCACCAAAGATTGTAAATCATCAGATTCTGAAGTTGAAGGAGGTAATAGCATCAGAACCCAAACTGTGAGAATATGGTGGGCAGAAGTCCAGGGATGACAGTGGGACCACAAGACACATTGTGGGATTTACACAGGAGCCAAGTCCCCAAGACCCCGGTGATCCCCCTCCATCTACAATAGAGAGGAGCTGCAGTGAAGTGGTTACTAAGGAGAGTGCATTGGAGAGATGACTTTAGAGATGACTGTAGAAGATAAACCTGACTTGAACAGTTAAAACTTTGTCAGTTGACTTCCCCCCCTTTTATGAATGTTAGGCCTTATTTTCAGTATTTTGTTTTTGTTTGTTTGTATTGGGAATTATCTCAGATGTGTTATGTCATTGGGGGTCACCCTTTTGAATTTTTGTTATATGTTTTTCAGTTTATGAAATCCAGGATTGATGAACCTATTAGGTCAGTAAATAGAATAAGGGTTTCTAGGGGGTATTGTATTGGCTGGTGAGGAGGGGGTTGTCAGTTAAAAGTGAGCTGACGTCAAGGAGTTCAAGAAGAAAAAGTATATTTTGAAACTGTTTGTGGTAGCAATTGTATAATACTGCTTGATGGGATTGAACTCTGGAATGAAATGATATCTGAATTAACTCCCAATAGAATGGTTTTGAAAAGAAACACCACACAGTGAATGGCCCCAACTGTGAAGTTAAGAAAGCCCTGTGAAAGCAAGAGATAGCCAGCTCCGATTCCAGCCAAAGAGGTGGAAGCACTTCTGGAAACTTCAGAGGTGGCCGAGGAGGTGGCTTTGGTGGTAGTGACAATGTTGGTTGGGGTAGAAACTTCAGTGGATGTGGTGGCTGTGGTGGCAGCTCTGGCAGTGGGGGATATGGCAGCAATGGGGGTGGTAATAAAGGATGTCACAATGATGGAAGCCCTTAGGGAAGGTGGTGGAAGTTATAGTGATTTTGACAATTACAATCATCAATCTTCCAATTTTGTCCGATGAAGGGAGGAAACTATGGAGGCAGAAGCTCTGGCTAGGAGGTTGGTGGAAGTCAAAACTTTGCCAAACCATGAACCAGTAGCTATGACAGTGGCAGAAATTTCAATGACCAGCAAACAAAGCTTTGCAGGAAGCAGAGTCAGAGAAGTAACAGGGAAGCTAAGGTGACAACAGATTTGGGGACTCAGGCAAGCACAGTGGTGGCAGGGCCTTGCTGCTACAAAGAAGGCATGCTTTAGACATGCTCGTGTGTGTGGGTAAAAGAACTTGAACACCGTATTTGTGACTAATTCTTTAACAAGTTACTTTAGGTTCTGTTCTGTGGAAAGTGTAAAGAATTCCAACAATGGGTTTTGATGTTTTCTTCTTTTTTGCATCCATGCTGTCTATGGATGAATGTAATAGTATGATCATAACACTGAATAAATACCTTTTTTTTAACATGATGGGGAAGTACACATGGATTAAGCTTCTGGAGAATCCCTTTGATCATGGATCAGGGATGTGCGTAGCCTTGCTATCATGCAGAGTGCATTGGGAAGTGGATTATTGCAGATGAAATTAGGTTAAAATGTAGCACCTTAATATTTGTTCCCCCTTAGGACCTATTTTAAATTTAGTCTGGTTTTTCATAGTTTCTGCATTGCATTTAATCAAGGTTTTTATGTTTTACTTTGCTATTGTTGTTAGATTTTGGGTTTTAAAAAAATGTTTTCCTGTATGTGATATCAAGGATAGGCAAATCTATTGAGATAACAATAGGATGAATGGTTCTTTATGGGTATGGCCAGGAGCTTGGGGAGAAATGGGATGCTAATAACGATGAGTACAAGACTGAAGACAATGTTCTTTAACTGATTGTGGTGATGATTGTACACTTTTCTTGATGTAATTGCACAATTGATTTGTATGCTATGTGGATTATATGCCAAAAATGCTTTTAAATGAAAATTTTTTTTAAAAGTATTAAATTATATATCTTTGTTACTACAGTCTTAAAAATAAGTTCGAATGGCTAGTGGGGGTACCTAATATTATTGTAAATTAACCATATTTTACTTCTTTTAAAACCATTCTTTACTTTTTCTCTGTATAACAGAAATAAAAATAATGCAGCATGTGACCTGGTAAATAATAGTATAACCAGTCTTCTGGAAAAGAACATAGAAATAAACAAGAAGAAGAAGCAGTATATTGTATTTGCAGTTTATTTTCTCCTTGAAGAAGAGTAGGAAAATGGGGTTGACTGGATGCCCTCTGAGGTAGTTAGTTTATTGTGCCAACCTGGCCCCTAAACACACATGGGGCTAATTGACGGGTGGGGGGATAAATGGCTTGGTGAGCCTTGCCTTTCTAGTTCTTGGACATCTGGCTTTCTGATGGTCAGACCAGGGTGAGGCTGCCTTAGCCAGTTCTCTGCTTTAGCTGGCAAGGCTCACTTCTTGCAAGACCTCCTTGAGGAGAAGCTGCATGGACCCACCGGATACAGGCCTGGGTGCTGGAGCAGCCGTGTGGAGGCCTCTGCTAGCACTAAGATGCTTAAACATTCACTGGATTGATTTTCCTCCTGCAGTTGGCATCACTGTGTCTGTTTTGTGAGATGAAGGAGGATTGTGTGGATTGATGTTGGACATATGATTTAATGGGTTAATGTTGGACATGGCTTGGGCAGCACGTGGTTGGGATGTTTTCTTGATGCACACATAACCTTTATATAAAACTCTTGTACATGAGTTTCTGTAGATTTGTTTCTTTAAAATTCCCAGACTAATACAGCAGCTGACAATAGCAATTAATTACCTTGGTATCTGTAGTTAGGTACTTGTTTTTGTTTGGGCCCATCCATCCTCTTATACGATATTATACTTCCCATGAGAGTATGTATTTTGTTTCATTTCCTCCTATGTTTCTTATACTTCTTACATTGTGTGACAAATAATACAAGTTTAATACCTACGTCTAAATAACGGATTGGATGAATAAAAGCTAAATTATTACCCACAAGTCAATGTAGAACATAGATTCAAATGGTACAGCTTCCAACAATGAAAATAGCAATTGGCTTAGATTATCCATTTATTGCAGGAAATGGGATAAAAGATGTCTTAAAGGAAATAGATACAAGTGTGATCAGCCCTAGTGGTGTTGCTGGTGGAGTTTAAGCAAAAACTTTTTCCTGGAAATTTTCCTCAGAGCCAGCATCACCTCTTTGTTCCTCAGGGTGTATATCAGGGGATTCAGCACGGGGGTGACTGCGCTGTAGATGATGGCCACGATCCGGTCCTGCACCATGGAGGAGGCTGAGGCAGGCCGGCTGTAGGTGAAGCCCACAGGTCCATAGAAGAGGCATACAACCATAAAATGAGAGGCACAAGTGGACAGAGCCTTTTGAAGCACACTGCAGGACCGGTGCTTGAAGAGAAGGAAGCCAATAATATAAAAGTAGGAGAGAAGGGTTAGGAGGAAGGCCCCCATTGATACAATGCCTGCCATAATAGCAAGAAGCCATTGATGGGGTAGTGTGTTGTTGCAAGCAAGTTCTAAGAGAGGCTTGACATCACAGAAGAAATGATTCACTTTCTGAGAGTGACAAAAGTTGAGGCGCGCTGTCATGACTGAATGCATCAGGGCATAAAAGAAGCTGATCAGCCAAACTGCACCTACTAGCAGAAGACACACTTGCTGGTTCATGATGAGCATATAGCGCAGGGGGTAGCAGATGGCCACAAAACGGTCAAAAGCCATGATGGCTAATAAGATGGTCTCCGTGCTTCCCAGAAAATGGAAGAAATGGAGCTGAGCAATGCATCCTAGGAAAGAGATGGCTTTCCTAGAGGAGACAAGGTTCATGAGCACCTTGGGCAGAGTCACTGAAGAATAGCAAATATCCAGACAAGAAAGGTTTCCCAGAAAGAAGTACATAGGGGAGTGGAGTTTGGGCTCCAAGATGACAATCAGTAATATAGCCCCATTTCCAACCAAGTTTACCAGGTAAATCATAAAGAAAAGCACAAAAAAGAAAGGTTGCCACTCTTGTGTGCTGGTCAGACCAAGTAAAAGAAACTCCTGCACTATAGTGGCATTAGCCATGGCTGTGGGAAGCTAATGCAATTATAACCAGTTGATTTGGTGGGAATTTAAATGTACACTGCAGGGGTTAAGTAAAGAAAATGCGTCATGTGGAAGGATTTAGAGATGAGGGGTGGTGCAGTGCTTAAAGGTTTGACTGTTAACCAAAGACTAATAGGTCAAACACTACAGGCTCTGGGGATGTGGCAGTCTGCATCCATAAAGATTTACAGCCTTGAGAACCCTATGGGGAAATTCTACTAACCGGCAGCAAGTGTGGCTTTCTTTGGTGGAGATGGACTTGCAGGGAATGATTTTACCAGTTTGCACTAAATTTTCTTAGGATCAAATGGGGAAGACTGATATACATGTTAAATGCTTAACCAACAAAATGAATTAGATCAACAAAAGCAGCATATTATAATAAATCACAGATGTAAAGAACGTGAAGTCATAACTTTACATCTGACACTCAAATTAGGGGTCTAGACCATTGTTTTAAATATTTAAAATTTTTAATAAATTTTCCTTTAAGAAAAAAAACCCAGGATAATAGTTGTTCAACTCACTAAATTCTATGATCTGGCAGGATCATCGATCTAGTCTGGCAGTAATTTCCCCCACTTCTTCTAAAATGCATAAAGCAACAAAAGAGTGACACAAAAACCTGACAGCTTAATCCTCAAGGTTCACTGAATCACAAGTTGAAATGAAAATAAAAGCATAATCCAGGATTCATAAGATAGCACATGAGAGTGGAGTGGACTGTTGGTGTTACTAGGAAAACTCTGAGTGTTGTTTGACTCTAACATTAGGAGGGCCAAACGTTAAACAAAACAAAACCTTCCACACACGTGCAAAAAATTCCCCAACTGTTAACCCCAGTGGAAATTTCTACAGGGGAAAATTTTCAAGGCATTACCAATACAAAGGGGCAAAGAAAAAATATGCATAGTACGAAACCAGAGAAGGATCAAAGCATTGTCCTTTGTGAAAGGAAAGAATGATTCCTGTACCAAAAAGAGAGCAAGTATACTTCATGAGCTGACGAAATAGAAGAATTACCCCTAAAATCCCCACCCACCAACACTAATGTTTCTCTGCTAATAATCAGTTCTAAACTAACTGTCACCAAGTCAGTGCTAACTCATATTGGAATCCAATACCCCTGTGGGTTTATGAGACTGTAACTGTAACAGAGTGTAGAAAGCCTGCATTTTCTTCCACAGAGGGGTTGGTGGTTTTGAATTGCTAACCTTGCAGTTAGCAGCTCAGCATATACCCATTTGGACCATAATCAATTCAGAACATCATGCGTCAATGTAAGAGTCCAACAAAAGAACCTCATGGGTTGACAGAAATATGTCAACTTTATAATCCTAGTAATTGAGGAATAAGCCAAAAACTTAGTTATGGATCTAGTAACCGAGATCAACACAACTGACAAAATTGACTAATAACATATATAGAACTCAAAACCCTCAAAGAAAACAGTTTACATTATGTTCAAATGTACATTGAACATTTGCAAAGCCAAGTATATACTGGTGCTTTTATACAGCTACAAAATGTTCACAAAGTAAAAATCAAGATAGAAATATTTTGAGAGAATTAGAAAACAATAAAGAAAACATATCTAGACACTTCGTTAGTGTTTGAAACTAAAAAAAATCACTCCTAAATAATTAATGTGCCAAATGAAAAATCAAAATACAAAGTAAGAAATAATTTAAGCAGAATAACAATGAAGACCACGCCTACCCTCCCTCACTTTCATCGAGTCAATGCCAACTCATAGCCAGCCCATGGGACAGGGTAGAACAGCTCCTGTGAGTTTCCCAAAGTTTTCACTGGAGTAGAAACTCTCTTCTTTCTCCTGAAACAATGAAGATAAGACATATCAAAGTTTTGTCACAAAAATTATAAGCAGAAAAAAAGCATTTACCTTAAATTCATATTTGAGTAAATAAATATGTCAAAATGAATAAATTATTCTCTCATTGAATGATCTTAATAAATATATAAGTGAATATGAGTAAATATACCAGAAATTCAAAGTTTAAAAGTAGAAAGAATGAAATAATAAAACAATATCATTTATTAAAGATAGAACCAACATGCAATAGGAAAAAATAATATAAAGGAAAAGCATAAGTGATCACTTCATCAATTCTTGCAGATTGCTAAAGGAAAACACAGATGAAGAAAAGGGAAATAGAGAGAAATTCAAAGTAACAACAAGAAAAACCATCTACAGGTTTTGTCAATATTATGAACAATTTTATGCCCATACATTTGAAAATGCAGGTGACTATTGAATATGTACATTGTAGTAATCCGTGATCACTACTGTAGAATTAGACAAAGTGACACAATAAGAAAAATGTTTAGCGAAATCAAGATGGAATCTCCAAAATGTCCAGGTCAACCACAGGAAGGCAGTAAAAGATACCCAGAAACACAAGGCCCAGAAGAAACAAGCAAAAAACAGTAAAGGGCCAGGTTTATGCTCTAATGTGTCAGTAATCACCATAAAAGTTGATGAGTTTAAAAGAAAGCATGGTCCAACAATATGATGTTTACAAGAAACTCGCTTAAAAGTTAATAATCTAGCAAGTTAAACATGTAAGAGTGAAAAAAGCCATAGCATGCAAATATTATGAGCATGTAATACAATAATTGCTCTCAAATGAAAGAGAATGACCAAGGATCAAGAAGGAATTTGTATGATAACAAAATAATCAAATCACCTGGGAAACATAGTAATCCTAAATGCAGCAAAGAGTAAGCCCTCAAAACACACAAACCAAAAGCCTATAGAACTAAAGTGAGAAATCATCAAATTCACCATTATAGCTTAGGTCTCAATACGCATTTTTCAAAGACTGTAAGAGCTGATGTTCCACAGAAAATCTCTAAGAATATTACTCTGAACATCACAAATGGGAGCGCATTAAAAATTCATGAAAAATAACTATAGGATATTTTGTAAGCTTTTTGAAGCACAGTCACGTATGAGGAAAGTCATAATGTATTGATATAATATCACAGAAACCTTTATTAAATAAAACTATCAAAATAGGAACTGTTGCTTCTCAACGTATCCCCCATCTAGGTCTATACATTTCTGAAGAAGTTGTTCCCGTTTCTGAATTTTTTGGAAGAATTCTGTGCTCTCTATTTACAACACATCCACAGTACAGTTTGGCATACTCAGGGAACTCAAATTGTGTCCCTTTTAAATGCCTTTGGCTTGGAGAACAAAACATAAGTCGAAGGGAGAATGAATGGGATTATAGTGTGTATGCTGGAAGGTTCCCAGTCAAGGTCTCACAGGGCGGCCCTTGATATCCACAAAGGATGGGTAGGCACATAATCCTGATTTGGAGACAAGTGGGGGAAGGGCTCAGCACTTTGCTAGTATTTTTCTCACCAGTGTAGCTTTCTGTTTTCTCTAGCATTCTTTATAACATGACTCATGGTTGTCCTGTGTCCTTTGGGGAAATCTACAATATAATCCTTTTGGAAGTTCACAAACACCATCGACATAAACAACACTCTAAGCTCACCTCTCTGCCTTGAGTTTAATTGGCTCAGCAGATCACGTAGGAAGCTTCTGTTTCATTGGACATTTTAATTTTATTTTTTTTATCAAGCATTCCAGTGAGACTAAGAAGTCTACTGAGAAAATTGATCTGAAGTCACATATTCAACATTTTATAACATGTTTTTTCTGGACTAAACCCATCCTTGTCCGAGAACCAAAGTGGTAATATATTTTACTTCTCCTTGTAGGTCACTTAGACAACAGTCACCAGTAAAGCCATAGAACAAACCCACTCACTTTAATGAATTGAAACCACACACAGTAGGTTATCTAATCATAATAGAATGAAACTCTATATCAAATCGATTAGAAACTAGAGGCAAATCCTGCGAGTGGTGTGTGTGCATGTAATGCGTGCTTTTGGATGAAAATGAAAGGGCAATGTCTCAAAAGAGGGAGGATGCAGTGAAAGCAGTAATATGAGGAAACGCAAGACACTAATGCGCACATACCACTGAGCCATGGTGGCATAGTGAACCATGCACCGAGCTGCTAGCTCAGTCATTTGAACCGCATGATGCATAGAGTTGCTATGACGGGGACTCAATCCAGGGGCAGTGGGTTTTTGTTGAATGATTATATTATGAATAAGGAACAATCTCAACATAATAATACAGATTCCTGTCTCAAGAAGTTAAAAAAGGGGTGAAAAATAAAACCCAAGAACGTTGAATGTGCAAATGTTCTTTAAACAATTGATGTATGGATGGATTGTGATAAGAGTTGCATGAGCCCCTAATAAAATAATGAACAAAAAAAAGTTGAAGGGAGAAAATAATGAAACCAAAGACGTAAATTAGTGGAAGAAAACGCAGAAGTCATTATTAGGCTCACACAAATATGCTTAATTGATTTTTGACAAAGGTCCAAAAGCAATTTAATAGAGAACAGATTTTATATTTAACAAATGGTAGTAGGTGAATTGGACATTTTTATTCAAAAGTAAATAAATAACCAAACAAACCTTTACCTTAGCCTCATATCTTATTTTTTAATGGAGCAAGAACATTAATGTATAGCATAAAACAGAAAATTAGAAAAAGGGGAAGAAAGTCATCACAATTTAGGGTAGTTAAAATGTTCTTAGATTTGACACTTTAAGCACAATCCATTAAAAAAAGAATAATGATTGGATCTCAGCATAATAAAAATGCTTTTGCTCTGCAAAATTCCCTGTGAAGAAAGTGAAAAGATAAGCTATAGAATAGTAAAAAATTTCAAGTCATGTGACAAAGGACCAATATCTAGAATATAAAAAGATCTCTTAAAAAAATCTCTTAGAAAATGATTATGTGAAATCAGAAGACATTTCACAGAAAAGAATATAACTAATGGCAAATAAGCACATGGAAAGAGACTTAACATTATTATTTATCAGGGAAATGCAAATTAAAATCACAAGAAAGTATCACAAACATTTATCAGAATGGTCAACATAAATGATAGAACAACACTGCAGTGAAGTAGAAAGCGAACATAAGAATTGTTGATGATTTCAATGTTTCCCATTTATATGGAAGGCAAGTTTCCAGTAGCTATTAAAATTGAAGTTATTTAAACGTTTTGAATTATGTGCAGATATACTTCTACATCTATTTATCATCCCATTTGTTTCATGATTGTAGAATATTAGATGGAATCTTAATATCAGAAGTAGAAGACTAGAAAAATTGTATCTATGAACTGGAATAACGTGCAGCTTTAATATACACCTGAGAGAAGTGCACAAATTATTAGTATTATTTTCTGTATTTCACTGCGCAACCTGCTTCAATGCCTTAAGCCCACCAGTTAAAGCAGGAAATAATTCGGGGTGCGAGTTTGCTTTGGCATGGCACACTGTGAGAGGCCCACGGGATCAGAACTGTCACAAATCCAAACCCATGCACCAAGTGCACAAACTATAGAGAGTATATGGGTAGATAGATGATAGATGATAGTGCAATAGGTAGATAAAAAATTGAACATTTTGACATGAAAAAATTGTAGCTACTCTGCATGTTTCCTGCATTGACTAACATTGAAATTCCCTGTTTACTGTTTACCTATTATAAAAACTACTCTCATTAAGTCTTACTTATCATTTTTAAACATTCAGCTCTATAATTCATCTACACAGCCCCCTGAATACAATGCTGTTCTCATAAAGGACATTTACAAGTTTGCCAGCGAGCACAGCAACATGAGAAGCAAGCAGTGTGTATTTTTAGATTAAGCACATGGTTTTCAGTGTTAAAGATTCAATTGTTTCAGCAATTCATTTTGGATTGGGCTGTGCTCCGTGACATTAATGATTTACAGTGATTAATCGGCATTAGTAGACAGTATTTAGAATTTAAGTAAGATTTAAAAGTTATGATTGATGAAGGAAAATAGTTGCATGAATATGGATATAGGCGAGATATTCTGTTGAATTGGCGATGTTGGAGAAAATAAAATTAATTTTGGCAAACAGAAACATAATTGAAAACACTGTAACTGAAGCACACATCAAAAATTTTTGTGTGCCTGCATGTGAAACTGCATAAGTAAATATTTTCGCTACAGTTGTGATATTTTTCTTCTTCTTCTACCTGGATACTGGAGCTGTGCCTCTTCTAATAAGGGCAACACAACTGCAATGTTATGTGAGTTTCTAACACTAGATGTAATCCAACATCCTATCTACTACTCAAAGTAGAGACAGCTCCTTTTATGCACGTTAATTTTGACATACATTAAAAGATTACTCGATGATGCACCCTTTCACCATTTCCTTCTTTTTGTAACCTATTTTCTTTCCAACACACATATACACATAACCACAGACACACATAATCATACATCCAATTACCACACGCATCTAGTCTTCACCACACAGAGAGCCTACCCTGGAGGAAACAACAACAATAAAACTGATGTTAGAAAAATAGTTAATGAAATCCAGTTTTTCCAGCTACAGATTTGTGGCTTGAGGCCGCTTGTGTTACCAACCTACAATTTCCAGAACCTGAATTAAAAGATGTTATTTTCCACTTATTCCCACAATTAATTTGCCTTAAATTTCTTTGTCCATACTGACCTTGGAATGAATATATAATTTGGCTCACAAAGGATATATGAAAAGCAGAAATTTAGTATATTTGTTGTCCCCTTAAATATCATGGAGAGTACCTGTTGACTCAATCTTTGTATTTAACATCTATTAAAGACAGCAGATATCGCATTTTATTCTGGCCAGACAGGAAAAAATAATGCACGCTTAATCCTCTGTCAACTTCCCTTAATGGCATCCTGGGAATTTATGTCTTGGGATCTTCTCTCCTAGGCCTTATTCACTCCACATCCCTCTTCCCATAAGCCCAATTTATTTCCCTTCCTAGGGGTGTTTATGTGGCATGATATTTATATTTTAAAATAATGATTTTGATAACAGCTTTTGAGAACAAAAGACTAAGAAAATACAAAAGAAGAAGAAGACACGGCTCCTATTCTTGGGACGCCTACCATCTAGAAAAATACAAAAGGTTTCATCAGGCAAAGCAATCAAATGTAATCCAAAACCAATTATCACTCCATTGTACACTCTCCGGAAAATGAATGATTTGGTCAATTAAATGGTCAGACATTGAAAACTGCACAGTGAAGATGAACGAGGTTAACTTATATGGAAGGACTCAGTGTTTATGTAGTCTCTAAAATTCTGAGAAGCAGCTTTATGGAGCCTGTCAAAATAATGCAAGGATTCTGTTACTTACACTATTATAGTAAATATTTTTCTTAATGCAAACAGAGAAAGGATTTCATTCCTGAGCTCTCTTTTAAATCACCAAAACCCAGTAAAAATTTACTTCATTATTTAATAGCAATGTTACCCAAAGTTTTACTTCATACTGATCCTTGATATTCAGGATATTAGTTTAAAGAGAGAGAGAGAATAGGGACTCAAAATTGGATCATCTTTTTCTTTGCTTTATTTGTATGATGAATGGGTTACAATGATGGAATTATTTTTCCAATTTTGAACTATTCTTACATATCTGTGAAGAATCCCACTTAGTCATTATTGTTTTTATTCATTTATTTCTAATTTGGAGGTGTGTTTTTATTTATGAGGTATTGAATTCCAGTGAGTAGGATGTTTTTTCAGAATTTTTGCATATATGTTCATGGGGAATATTGGACTCTATTTTTCTTTTCTAATGGTGTCTTGGGCTGCCTTTGGTTTGGGGTTAATGCTCCTAATGGGTCGCTAAGAGTCAGAATGGACTTGATGGCGGTTTGAAGTGAGAGGTCAAAAGAGGGAACGTGATGGCTGGCACTTCCTTCCCAAAGCTTTTACAGCCTCTTGGATGTCTGTATTCCTCAATGTGTAGATTATGGGATTGAGCATGGGCGTTACAACACTATACAAGACTGAGATCAGTCTGTCTTTCTCCAAGGAGTACGTCGAGATGGGCCATGCATATGTGAAAATAGCACTGCCGTAGTAGAGAAGGACAATCAGCAGATGAGATGCACATCAATAACTTATGACAAGGCCAAAATGAAAAGAAAATAAATGATGTAGTTATAGGACTTCCACATGCCGAAGTCAAGGAAACAACAAGAATTAAAGAAATTCCATAAACAAAATAACTCAGCATAGAAATTTAAGCAGAACAAATCAATTGCCAACACTTAATTGGGGGCACAACAAAATGACCCTCATAAATTCATACCTGTGAATAATCACACTGAATGAAAATGGTTTCAATATCCCAGTAGAGACAGAGAGTGGCAGAATAGATTAAAAACATCACTAACGAACATATTGTCTACAGCAGACAAGAACTTAGAACCAAGGACATAAATAAAAGAATGGAAAAAATACACCAAGCATACAATAACTTAAAAAGGGAGTGGTAATATGTAGTTCTGTTAGAATAATTTCAAGAATAATCCTCCATTAAAAAACAGAAAGGCATTACATTAAAAGTTCAGTCCACCAACAGGACAAAAGAATAAGAATAAATAAAAGAATAAGAATAAATGCACCAAGAGACAAGGCTGCAAAATAGATGAAAGCACCTCTAAATGGTTTGAAAAGAAGCAAAGGCAGTCTGCAGCAACAGCAGGTCATTTCAAGAAACTACTTTGGGTGAAAGCCAGAACAATTAGAAACTCAAAGGTACAAAATATCTTAATGCCAGCTCAATCTCTCAGACACATAGAGCGCACTCCACCCAGCACAGCAAAGTGCACATTCTTTTTAAATGCATATGGATCATCCTCCAGAACAGAACACACCTTAGGCCACAAAGCAACCTTCAATAAATTCCAAAACATAGAAACAAAACATTTCCTCTGAAGCACTATAAAAATATAAATCAATAGCAGGAAAATCAAGGGGTGGGGTGGGAAATCAAATACATGGAAACTGAATAATAATACCATGCTTAAAAAATATTGAGTAAAAGACAGCATTTTAAAATTCCCAAGATCAAATGGGAATGAAAATACTATTACAAACTTCTGGACACAGCCAAAGCAGAGCTAATATGAAAATATATAGAAATAAATGCACACACACAACACAAAAGTGTGGGGGAGAATTAAAAAAAATACAAACAACTGTCCCTACAACTCAAATAAATAATCCCTGCAAAAAATCTCACAATCACTAGAAAAAAGAATAAAGTGTAGGGAAGAAATACATGAAACAGAGGGCAACAAACAAACAAGCAAAAACAATTACAAGATCAAGATCAAGATCAGAAATTAGTTCCTTAAAAGAATCAATAAAATCCACACACATTGACAAAAGAAAGGCTGGAGAAGAATCAGATAACCCAGCAAATCTGCCACGAGATGGGTGACATTATAACCGAACCAACTCAAATACAGGAATACCAACTGAAATCCAATATGAAAAACTGGATTTTAACAAATTTAATGGCTAAAGAAAAGGGATACCTTTCCAGAAACAAATTGCCTATCTAAACTAGTATAAAACTGAACTACAGAAATAGAATGGACTCAAAGCAAACACGCAAATACAGACTGGGACGGCTTTGCTGGGGAATTCTAACACTCAGAGGAAACCTCACACTGGCAACATCAAACAATTCCAGAGCCTAGAAATGAAAGAAATATCCCAAATGAATTATTTGAAGCTAGTATAATCCATTAGCAAAGCCAGTGTAATCAATTAATATAACCTATTAGCAAAAGCTTTCTACTCCTGTAACGATTTATTATCTTGGAAACCCACAGAGGCAGTTTAACCCTAACCTGTAGGGTCACTACAAGTCATAATAGACTTGATGGCATTGAGTTTTATCTTGGATTAGAAAGCTAAGCAAACATCCCACACACACTCCCAAAATATAGACCAATATCCTTCATAAGTACTGGTGGAAATTTCTCAACAAATTCCAGCCAAATGTTTGGAGAATGATGAGGAGTTCATTGGAATATACAAATGTGTTTTATACAATTACTCCTAGTGATCCACTTGCAGCATTTCTGCTTCCTGTTACAGCAACCCTGTGTTCCTCAGGCCTGGAAGTCCTGGTCCCGAAGGAAGGAAAGCTCCCACCTGGAAACGCAGCACAGACTCCACTGAACTGGCAGCTGAGAATTCCCCCTGGCCACTTTGGGCTTCTCATGCCTTTGGAATAACAGGTCAGGAAGAGTGTCCCTGTACTAAGTTGTGTGATTGATCCTGATTACCAAGGAGAAATTGGTCTGGTGTTACATAATGGAGGTAAAGAGGAATATGTCTGGAATCCAGGAGATCCCATAGGCCGACTCTTAGTGCTACCATGTCCTGTTGTTTAGGATTGTGATAAGAGTTGTATGAGCCCTTAATAAAATTATTTTTAGAAAAAGTTTCCAGACAATAGAATTCAATAGCTTATCCAAAAAAAGTACAAAATGCCATCATGTCCAAGTGGTACTTATAAATAAAACAAAAGAACCACACAATCATTTTAATTCATGCAGAAAAGGCATTTAGTAAAGTCCAGCACCCATTACTCATAAAAATTCTGGGGAAAATAAGAACAGAAGGGAAATTATCCAACACAATAAAGGATATTTATATACAAACAACAGTAAAACTTAGTCTTGCTAAGACTTAAAAATTCCCTGTAGAACAGAAACAAGACAAGAGTGCCCTCTAGCATTTCTTAAATTGAACATTATATTGTAATTCTCAACTATAGCAGTAAGGCCAGAAATATAAAAGAATATTCAAACTAGTAAGGAAGAAGTAGAACTATCTATATCCACAGCTGATATAGGAAAGCTATGTAAGAAAGCTACCGGAACTAATAGAAATATTCAGCAAAATAGCACAACATTCAAAAACCAGTTGGCTTCCTTTTGATCCCTGAGATCTGCAGGGAAAAAAAAAAAACCAGAGACAGGGCTACAAATGCACTTTATCGTGCATTATGGGCATAACCTTTGAATTGCCAAGTAGAAAAGCTCTTAACTGCCAAAAAGGGCATAGTAAAAAATAATTTTTCCTGAAAAGGGAGCATTAGACTAAATAAGTTTGGGGACCTATGTCTACACCAACAAAGAGGACTTCCCGAAGGAAATCAAGAAAATGACAACAATTATACTAGTCTCACCAGAGATAAAATAGTTAGGAATAAATTTAGCCAGGGATGTAAAAGATCCATATTTAAAGATATATTAAACATCATTAAACTATTAAAACTACAAGAAACAAAAAGAGGTTCACATAAATAAATTTTTGAAAAAACATAGCACACTTATATACATATAACAAGAATTACATTACAAAAATGTGGATATTACCCAAGGCAATCTATAGCTGTGGTGCAATCCTGATGCAACCTCTGACAGGACTCTGTCATGGGATGGAAAAACTAATTGACAATTTTATATGGAAAGGAAAGAGTTTCAAATTAAGTAAGATATTATCGAAGAGAAAAAACAGAGTAGAAGATCTCATCCTACCAGATCTCAGAACCTAGTGTACAAACACGTTGGTCAAAGAAATCTCATACGGATACAAAGACAGATACAAACCAGTGAAAGAAATTTGAGACCCCAGAAGTAAGTCGATACACCAAAGGACAATTCATCCTCAACTTCCCCATGACAGGGGGGCGAGGGAATCTCTTCAACAAATCTCATGGGCAAAACTGAACAGCTATCTATAGAAATATGAAATTGGACCCATATCTCACACCATACTCAAAGATTAATTTAAAATGTAGCAAAGATTTTTTAAAATCATTTTATTGAGGGCTCATACAACTCTTATCACAACCCATCCATCGATACATTGCTCAAGCACATTTATACATAGGTTGCCATCATCATTCTCACATTTGCTTTCTACTTGAGCCATTGGTATGACCTCCTTATTATTCCTCTCCCTCCCCACTCCCCTATCCCCCATGAACCCTTGATAAATTTATAAATTATTATTATTTTGTCATATCTTACACTGTCCTATGTCTCCCTTCACCCACTTCTCCACCACTGTCCATTCCCCAGGATGGAAGTTACATGTAGATCCTTGCAATCTGTTCCCACTTTATCCCTCACCTTCCCTCCACCCTCTCGGTATTGCCACTGTCACCACTGGTCCTGAGGGGTTCATCTGTCCTGGATTCCCTGTGTTTCCACTTCCTATCTATACAGTGTACATTCTCTGGTCCAGCCGGATTTGTGAGGTAGAATTGGGATCATGATAGTGGGGGGTGGGGTTGGAGGAAGCATTCAAGAACTAGAGGAAAATTTTATGTTTCATCTTGCTACACTGAACCCTGATTGGCTCCTCTCCTCCCCGCGGACCTTCTGCAAGGGGATGTCCAATTTCCCACATATGGGCCCAGGGTCCCCAATCCACACTCCCCCTCATTCAAAATGGTGTGATTTTTTTTGTCTTTGAAGCCTGATACCTGATCCCTTCAATGCCTGGTGTGCTTCTTCCATGGGGGCTTTGTTGTTTCTCAGTTAGATGGCCACTTGTTAATATTCCAGCCTATAGGACCCCAGATTCTATATCTTTTGACAGCCGGGTACCATCTGCTTTCTTCACCACATTTGCTCATGCACCCATTTTGCCTTCAGTGTTCTTGTAAGGGTAGGCTGGTGTGCTTCTTCTATGTGGGCGTTGTTGCTTGTCAGCTAGATGGCCACCTGTTTATCTTCCCGATCATTAGCCATAAGAGAAATGCAAATTAAAACAACAATGAGATACACATTACACTCTCAAAGATAGCCCAATTCAAAAAATCAGAAAATAACAAGTGTTGGAGGGGCTGTGCGGAGCTAGGAACTCTCATCCACTGCTGGTGGAACTGTAGGTATGTATAGCCAATATGGAAATCAATCAGGTGATATCTAAAGCAGATGGAAATCAAGTTACCATATGACCCAGGAATCCCCCTACTGGGCATATATCCAGAAGAGGCAAGAAACAAGCCATGGCCAGACATCTGTGCCCCAGTGTTCATCGCGGCACAGTTCACAATTACAAGGAGTTGGAAACAACCCAAATTTCCATTAACTGGCAAGTGGATTACAAAATTGTGGTACATACATAAAATGGAATGCTCCACATTGCTAAAAAGAAGTGATGGACATAAGAAGCGCATCGTCACATGGTCACAACTTGACGAAAGTTTGCTAAGCAAACGAAGCCAAGCACAAAAGGACTAGTACAACATGGAGTCCGCTGAGGTAAGCTTTAAAAAAATTGCCAAAGGGGCATAGGGAAAAAGCTACTGTATACAAATATTCTTGGGGTGAGGAACAGGTAGTATGACAGGGCCAGACCAAATTCAGGGATACATATGGTAGACAACTATAAAGAGAGGTGGATGGGGAAGGAAACAAATTAAAAAGAAAGGGGTAGCGGGGGAACAGAGCACTAATCCACAAAGGGTAGGGTATTGATTATATCTCGACAGGGAAAGAGGGATCACAATTCAACCCGGTGCTCCAAGATGTGAATGCAACATGCCAGTATGGAGCAGGGAACTAGTGGAGAGGTCTGAGGGGTCATCCCCAATCCCAACTATTTGGACACCTACCCTTCCTGCCAGAAGAATTTACTTTAGAGGACAGCACTGAAGCTGCAGCTCAGGGAGAGGGAAATGTCTGATCAGAGCAAATAGGAACAAATGAAGGGAGAGGAAGAGAGAGTTGGGCATATCCTGGCCCACCAGAGCAGTCAATCCACAGAAGACCATATGGCCAGCCCCAGTATATAAGACACGACATCCTTCACTGACCCATAACCCTACAGGGGACAACACTGGAGATACAGTATGAGAACTGTGCCTGCTCTGATCCCACCACACACAGGTAAAACACTAAGGGCGTGCACCAGAAAAGCAAGGTGAACAGAGCAACAAGGTCCCCAGGGAATACCTAAAAATGGACTTTGGGGCCAGGCCTTCACACCCTATCACAACTCCACCAGAAAACACTCCTAAAGGCCAACAAACAATCCTTGAACTAATTACAGGCTTTTCTGTTGTTGCTGCTGCTGTTTGTCATTAGTTTTTTGTTGTTCCTGGTGATGTTTTTTTATCCTTTGTTGCTGTTTTGCTCTGTCTTTTTTCTGTGCATGTTATTATCTCCGTAGGTCTGTCTAATTAAGATAGACTGTATGAACAATCTGGAGCAGAAAAAAAAGTGGGACCAACGGCTCCAGGGGACATGAGAGAGAGGGAGGTGGGGGTAAAGGAAGTGGTGTCAACAAACCCAGGGACAAGGGAACAACAAGTGATCCAAATCAGTGGTGAGGAGGGTGTAGGAGGTCTGATAGGGCGTGACCAAGGGTAATGTAACAGACAGGAAATACTGAAACCAAAATGAAGGCTGAGCACGATAGTGGGACAAGAGGAAAATCAAAGGAAATAGAGGAAAGAGCTAGGAGGCAAAGGGCATTTATAGAGGTCTAAATAAAGGAATGTGCATAGGTAAATATATTTATATATGAGAATGGGGAAATAGATCTGTGTTCATATATTTATAGTTTAGTATTAAGGTAGCAGATGGACATTGGGCCTCTACTCAAGTACTCCCTCAATGCAAGAATACTTTCATTAAACTGGCATTTCATGATGCTCACCTTCCAAACATGATTGCTGAAGACAAAGCAGGTGCATAAACAAAAGCAGTAAAGAAAGCTGATGGTGCCCAGCTATCAAAAGGTATAGAGTCTGGGACCTTAATGGCTTGAAGGTAAATAAGCAGCCATGTAGCTCAGAAGCAACAAAGCCCACATGGAAGAAGCACACTAGCCTGTGTGATCATGAGATGTTGAATCGATCAGGTTTCAGGCATCAAATCATTGTGAATGAGGGGGAGTGCAGAATGGGGACCCAAGGCGCATCTGTAGGCAACTGGACATCCCCTGACAGAAGGGTCGTAGGCAGGAAACCGGCCAGTCCGTGTGCAGTGTGGCAATGATGAAACATACAACTTTCTTCTAGTGCTTATATGCTTCCCCCACCCCACTATCATGATCCCAATTCTACATTACAAATCTGCCTAGACCGGAGAAGGAACACTGGTACAGATAGGAATTGGAAACACAGGTAATCCAGAACAGATGATCTCTTCACTACTAGTGGTGAGAGTGGTGATGCCAGGAGGGTGGAAAGAAGGTGGGGTAGAAAGGGGGAACTGATTACAAGGATCAACATATAACCTCCTCCCTGGGTGATGGACAACAGACAACTAGGTGAAGGGAAACGTTGAACATTATATGATATGACAAAATAATAATAAGTTATAAATTATCAAGGGTTCAAAGAGGGAGAGGGAGTGAAGAGGGAGAGAAAGATGAGGAGCTGATAACAAGGGCTAAAGCAGAAAGCAAAGGTTTTTAAAATGATGATTGCAACAAATGTACAAATGTGCATGACACAATGGATGGATGTATGGATTATGATAAGAGTTGTACCAGACACCAATAAAATGATTTTTTAAAGAAATTGATTGTGGTAGCTATTGTACAATATAGCTTGATCTGAATGAATTATGGAACAGTATGATATCAGTATTAACTTCCCAAATGGTTTTGAAAAAAAGAAACTAGGCACAAAAGAGTGTATCTCCTGTGATTCCACATGTACGACATTCTGGAGCAGCCAATATTAGACATTGAACCAACCAGACTCATTGCCCTCAAGTGGATTCTGACTTACATCAATCTCATAGGACAGACTAGAATTCCCTCATCACGTTTCTTAGTAGTATTTTTGGAACTATACTGCCACACCTTTCTATCAGAGAACAGCCAATGTTCCAACTACTGACCTTGTAGTTGGTAGCCAATCATTTCATCGCTGCACCATGAGGGTCCCTTAAAGTCTACCTATCGTGATACAAAGCTGCAATGTGGTTGTTTAGGGAGGAGTGGGGAGGTGCGTTAGAAGAAGGCACAGGTGACCTTTACAGAGTGATGGATATTCTTTGTCTGGATTAGTGGGGTAGTTAAATAAAGCCATCAAGTCTTCATCAGAGAGCCCATTTCAATTATGTGTGTCCTTGTATAAAATTTAAATCTCAAGGAAGTAGTCATTTCCAGTTGTTGTTAATGGTGACTTATAATGACGCCATGTGAGCAAACCATATAGTTTCAAGGGTTTGATCCCCAAACGCAGATCACCAAACCTATCCTACGAGGAATCTCTGCGTGCATTCAAATCACTGACCTTTCTGCCAGGAGTTGAGCACTTTGTCAGCTGCACCACTCAGGGACTGTTGAAATGTAAGAGGGTACATTGTCAAACCAATTATAGTAGAAGTGGTTAGGTTAAAATGTAATTCCTTAGCTTTGGGGTTTTTTCCCCTCAAAATTCTATTATTGGGAGTTCATACAGATATCGTGTCAGTCCATCATTCAGCCTTAGCATTGGATCTCCATTTTGACCCATTTTAAAGTTGTTTAAGTTTTTAATATCTTCTGCTTTATTTCTACTGATATTTTTCTGATTTATCTAGCCACTGCTATTAGGTATTTCCCCCTCTTGTTTGTGTTTTGTATGATGTTTTGTATATGTAATCAGGAGTGGTAAATCTATTGAGCTAGTATCAGGACTGATAATTGCCCAGCAGCATGGAAGGAAGGTGTAAGGTAAGGGGGGACTGGGAAAAATGAGTACAAGAACATGTTCTGAAATTGATTGTGATCTTGGCCATTTGAGAATATTTTTTGAAAGTATAAGATCAAGTAAAGAACAAATGAAACTGGAAAGGTTTGCTTTAACTCAATCTTTATAACCAACTAAATCATAATCCCTCTTTTTTTGTTTCATTCACCTAATTAAGAGCAAAAAAGTCTTAAAATAAGTTTTTGTGGCGAATAAAACAAATGTACTGAATACAAAGATGTACAGGTGACTGGGTGATGCAAACATTTCCTTTGGCTGCAAGCATAGGGGTCAGTAATTTGAATCCCCCAGTGTTACGACCCCGTGGAGTTCTTCTCATTTGTAGCACATGCATGGGGATGGACAGGAGTCAGAATTGATTCCATGACAGCAGGTTTTGGGGGATTTTTAAAAAATAGGTTCTTTCAAGGTGTTTAAGAGTCTGGGTTGTGTAATGGGCTATGCATTCAGCTGCTAATGCAGGGTTTTCAGTTTGAAACCACCAGTCACTCCTCAGGATAGAGATGAGGCTCCGCTCCTCTAAGGATGCACAGCCTCAGAAAGCCACAGCGGCAGTCCTCTCTGTGCTATAACATCAGTATGAGTTGGTATCAACTCAATGGCAGTGGGTCTGTTTTGTTGGTTTTTTTTTACAATGTGTGTTCACAGAGAAGATGAAAACAATGAAAGAGCAAAGAGCTTCATGTACACATATGATAGACCATGAAAAGTCACAGAAGTCTAGTACAGTCTCATGTTTGTTCAACAGCATTTATCTACTACCTACTACAAGCCTGATATTTGAAATGCAAACGTAAAGACATAAAGTACACACTGAATCTAACCCAGGGCTAAAAGATGGGGCCCTGACAGGACAGAGTAGAATTGCCCCACAGGGTTTTCAAGGGTGCAGATCTTCATGGAAATGGACTGCCTGTGGAGCAACTGGTAGATTTAGATCCTGACCAGTTGGTTAGCATCCAAATGAGTCAATCACTTGCAACCAGGACTTCTTTGAAAGAAGTCAATAGGCTGCATCAATCAAGTAATAATAGCTTTGGTAAATGCTTTGAAATGTACAATACTGAGTGATCTTATCAAGTTACTATAGGTGGTGAGAAGATGCAACTTTATATAGACTAAACAAATGATTCGTCAACCAGCCCTGTTTGGAAGAAGGAAGAGAAAACACGTTTACTGGAAGTAGCAAGAGGAAGCTTTGTAGAGAAAGTAGATCTTCAGCAAGACTCTAAAGAATGGAGATATTTTGATCAAACAATTGCGGGGATACAAATTGCAAATTCAATCATGGCCATGGCGATAGGAGAGAACCACAGTTCCATTTCTCCAGGTGTAAGGATCATTTATACGTTGGAAGGAGAGAAGAGTTCCTGGGTGAAGTTGATGGTTCAAACCAGGCCAGAGGCACCTTGAAATACCAACGCGGTGGTCCGCTGCTGAAAGGTCACAGCTGTGAAAACTCCATGGAGCGTTTCTGACATGCGCAGAGTAATCCCAAGTCAGCATGAACTCCGACACAACCAAGATCAAAAACATAGATGGGTTGCATGAATGTCACATAGGGAGAAGTAGATAGAAAGCATGTAAACCACCTCAAACAACCTGACGACATCACTCTGTGTTTTACCCTTTAAACCTCTTACCAACGCTATGAACATTTGACTTATGAGTCCTATTTACTGCTTTAAAGGGAATCCTGGTGGCAAATGCTTAAATCATTTAAAAATATTAAAATTGAACAAGAGACTTAATATTCTGTCATCTAAAAAATAGTTTACTCAAAGGGATGTATGCATAACAGCAGGTCAAGAATGGAGACAAACGACTTTCTTAAGAAATCATGACAGAAAAATAGAAATGGGGAACAAAAATCAAGACAGAAGCTAGGGAGTATCTTGAATTTGACTCGATTGAGCCTGAGGGTACATTGGGTCGTCTGTCCAGTAGTGTGAGAATTGAGAACTCACATAGGAGGACTAGAAAATAGATAGTATTTCTTCCTTACAGAATTCAGAGTGAAAACTACAATCTTCCTTTCCGGGGGCCCAGAGTATTGCATCCAGGTGCAAGACAAGGACAAGGTGGAATTTTGTAGGACAGCACGTCCATATGAACGGCAAGTAGATCTCAACTTTCCCGGGCACTGAATTTTTATTGGTTGATTGAAAAAATGTCGCCAACGTATTAGTGCCAGAAAACGCAGGATTTTTATCATGGGGGATCAAATGGGACTTGGTCAGGAGTGGCAAGAAGCAATTGTGGCTGCTAAGAGACCCGAGTACAAAATACCAAAGGGTTTTTATCACAAGGTACCACAGGGACAGGACTTGGGGTCATATTAAAGCACAACTGTTGAGAGACCACGTGGCATCAAATTAACAAAAGCTCTGAAATTCAATCACTGAGGTTGAGTATTTCAACTGTTTCATAACTGTCACTAGAAACAACCATTTGGGGAAAATATGAATGGAACATTAGATTCTTTGAATGGAAGTGATGCATATCCAAAGAGAACATCCTGATAGCTTAGTGATCACACACCTAGATGCTAACCACAGCCAGCAGTTGGACAGCACCATCCATTCCTCTGGAGAAAGAAGACACTCACAGTCTCGCAAATTCACAGGGGCAGTTCTACCATGTCCTTTTGGGTCGCTACGAGTCAGAATGGCCTTGATGTCGGTTCGAAGTGAGAGGTTATAGGAGAGAACGTGATGACTGGCACTTCCTTCCCAAAGTTTTTACAGCCTCTTGGATATCTTTATTCCTCAATGTGTAGATTATGGGATTGAGCATGGGCGTTACAACACTATACAAGACTGAAATCAGTCTGTCTTTCTCCAGGGAGTACGTCGAGATGGGCCGTGCATATGTGAAAATAGCACTGCCGTAGTAGAGAAGGACAATCAGCAGATGAGATGCACATGTGGAAAAGGCCTTCTTCCTCCCCTCGGAAGAGCGGATTTTCAAGATGGTGGAGATTATGTAGAGATAGGAGAGGATGATGCACAAGAAAGGGGTCCAACCGATGAACACACCAATGGAGAGCAATGCCAGCTCGTTGACTGATGTGTCCCCACAGGACAAGATCAGCAAAGGGGGGATGTCACAGAAGAAATAGTTTATCTGGTTGTTGCCACAGAAGGGAAGACGAAAGGTCAGTGCCGTGTGCACCACTGAGTTGAGGAAACCACCGGTCCAGCAAGAGGCAGCTAACTGGTTGTACAGTATTTTGTTCATGATAACCGAGTATCTCAAAGGCTTGCAGATGGCAATGTAGCGGTCATATGCCATGGCCGCCAAGAGGAGACACTCTGACCCCACAAAGAAAATGAATGCAAAAAGTTGAACCACGCATCCCCCATAGGAAATGCTTTTCTTCTGAGACAGCAGATGCACCATCATCTGGGGGACATTGGTGGTGGTGTAGCAGATGTCAAGAAAGGCCAAGTTCCCTAGGAAATAGTACATGGGTGTATGCAAGTGTGCATCCATTGCCGTCACTAACATAATGAAGATATTCCCGCCCAACGTGCAGACGTAAGTCAGAACGAAGACAGTGAAGAGTAAAAACTGCAGATCATTTAGGTTGGAGAATCCCAAGATGATGAATTCTGATGGACCAGTTTGATTTTTAACTTCCATGATGTAGCCTGGTTTCCTTTTGGAAATTTGGGCCGAGGGAGGCAAAGAGCAGACAGAATAAGCATGCGGTACAGTAACAACGGGCTGCAAAACAGACAGTAGAAGGGTTACACATAAAACCATCGCCATCTACATGAGACTCGAAAGAAGTGAAACAGCAACCTTTCAAAACCCGTACCTGCTACCTACCACCAAACACAAGTAAATACATCCAACATTTCACCTCTCTCTCTCCTTCCCTCTAACTGATCCCAGCCTCTCCTCTTTTCTATCTACCTTTAGGAAGAGGCTTTACCGGGGATAATGTTCCCTTCTATCAGGTCCAAATCACAGCAACCGTGCTCTCTACAATACACTGAACAACCACCCAGTACTGCGACAACTTCAAACTCTAAAGTTTGAGCCCATCATTGCAGCCACCGTGTCAGGCCATCTTGTTCAGGGCCTTCCTCCTTTTTACTGCCCCTGCCCTTAACCTAACATGATGTCCTTTTGCAGGGATCGTTTTCAGGTCTCAAATATATGAGGTGAAACCTCTCTATCTTGGCCTCTAGGGACCAAACTGACTGTACTTCTCCTAAGACAGAATTGTGTGTTCTTTAGCAGTCTATAGCACTTTCAATGCTCCTCGCCAACACTGTAGTTCAAATGGATCAATTTTTTTTCCTATAGTTCAAATTCATCAATTTTTGTTTCCATCTTCCTTATTCAATGCCCAACTTTCACATGCACAAAAGGTCATTGAAAGTACAGTGGCTTGGGTCAGCTACACGTAAGTCCTCAAAGTAACACCTTTGCTTTTGAATACTTTAAAGAGGCCCCATGTAGCAAATTTACCCGATACAATATACCTTTCCATCTCTTGATTGCTGCTTCCATGGGCAGTAATTATGGAGCAAAGCAAGATAAAATCAACTTCTATCTTTTCTCTGTTTATCATGATGCTACTTATTGGCCCAGTTGTAAGGATTTTAGTTTTCTTTGCATTGAATTGTAATCCTTGATCTTCATCAACAAGTGCTTCAGCTCCTCACTTTCAGCAAGCAAGGTTGTGTCACCTCCATATCACAGATTGTAAATAAGCCTTCCTCCCTTCCTAATAATAAAGTCTTCTTCATATCATCAAGCCTCTCTGATTGTTTGCTCAGCATACATATCGAATAAGTATGGTGGGGGGGATACAACCTTGTCTCACACAGTTCCTGTTTATAAAACATGCAGTATTCCCTTGTTCTGTTCACAAAACTGCCTCTTGACCCATGTGCAGGTTCTGCATGAGCATGATGTTATGTTCTGGAATCCCCACATCTCAAGATTATCAATCATTTGTTGTGATCCACACAGTTAAATGCCTTTGAATAGTAGACGAAACATAAGTAAACATCTTTCTGGTGTTCTCTGCTTTGAGCCAAGATGCATCTGACATCAAAAATGAGATCCCTTGTTCCATGTCCTCTACTGAATCATGCCTGAACCTCTAGCAACTTCCTGTCAGTGTACTGCTACAACTGTTACTAGATGATCTTCAGCCAAAAATTAATCAGATGAGATATTAATGATGTTGTTGTTAGATGCCCTTTGGTCATCCCTGACCCACAATGACCCTATGAACAGAAGAAGGAAACACTGCACAGTCTTTGCTATCCTCACAATCATTCCTAGGCCTGAGTCCATCATGCAGGATGTTGTCAATCCATCTCATTGAGTGCCTTCCTTTTTTTCACTGCCTCTCCACTTTACCAAGCATGATGCCCTTCCCCAGGGACTGTCTTTCCGGACAATATGTCAAAAGTGTGTAGAGGAAGTCTTGCCATTCTTGCCTCTGAAGAGCAATCTGACCCAATTTCTTCCAGTACTTACTGGTTTGCGCTTGTAGCTGCCCATGGTACTTTGGGAATTATTCTCTAGCACAGAAGTCAAATGCATTGATTGGTATTAATAATACTGTTCTATAACTTGAGCGTTCTGTTCAGTGACCTTTCATTGGAACGGGTACAAATATGTATCTCTTCCAGTCAGTTGGTCAATACCTGGCTTCCAAACTTCCTGGCATAGACAAGTGAGTGCTTCTAGTGCCTCATCAAATTCTTAAAGCATTTAAATTGGTATCCCATCCATTCCTGGAACTTTGTTATTGTATATTGCTTCCTGTGTAACCTGGTTCTCTTCCTTCAGTATTATCGGTTCTTGATCACAGGCTACCCCTTGAAATGGTGGAATGTCATTTTGTTATTCTTTGTAACGTGACTGTGTATTCTTTCCATCTTCTGTAGGTGCTTCCTGTATCATTCAATATTTTGCCCATAGAAACTTTCAAGATTGCAACTCAAGGCTTGAATTTTTACTGACATCTTTCAATTTAACCTACACTGAATGTGTTCTACCCTTTTGGTTTTCTTTCACTAGGCCTTTGTACCTTTCATTATATTTTACTTTTCCTTTATATATTTTACTTTGAAATTCTTGTCAACTCTTTGACTTCATCTTTTATTCAATTTCTCTTAGCTACTGTACAATTAAGAGCAAGTTGCAGAGTCTCTTCTGATAGCCACCTTATATTTTCCTTTCTTTCCTGTCTTTTTAATAATCTTTTGCTTTGGGCTTCACATAGTAGCATTTTAATCACGTATTTTCCTATTTTTGCACTTAACTGTGGAATTCCAGGTTTCCTAATATTTCTTTTCCCAATGAGAGTTCTATAGGAATAATTTATCTCTTGTGTCCATATCAACTACAAATCACTTACCTTGAATGGTAACTCATAATATCAATATTGTTATCAGAAGATTAATAGCTTTCTTACAAAATGTCAAAAAGAATTAGGCAAAAAAAGAATGTTACCATCTCAATATGAGCTAATATCTCACTATCCTGACAAGGATAGTTTAAAGTTTTCAAATAGGTGCCCAGTTTGTTCTGTGTGTAAGCACATTTAGTTTTATTGTAACACAGCAACTAGTACACTTTTAAAGCTTAAAATTGAGCATTTTCCTTTCCAGTAAAACAAGAAGAAACATTAAAAATAATCAGGATCAAAAATACAACGTAGAATGTTAATTCCAAAGAGGATCCTGCAGGTTCTGCTGATTCTCCCATCTTTTGGCAGGGCTCAAGTCATCATTCGGAGAGAATTTTATTTTAAATGTGTCATCTTATACTGCAAGTATGTCCATTAAACATCACAATTAAACATGCCAAAGGTGAAGTCATATTGTCAAAATGCCCACTTAACCCACCCACATCTCAAACCCACCCTCTGCTGACACTCTGTAACCCCTTTCTAAAAGCTTCCCCCCCCTTTTTAAACAAGAGAAACTAGACAGATACACGTTGGTAAATGCTACCTGTCCACATTGACATAGAGACGCAGTGTAATCTCTGAGCCCACTATACAGAGAAAGGAGGATCAAAGCTAGAATTTGATGCATTACTACACAGAGACCCTAGCACCCTCCAGCTGCCGGGAGATCCAAGAGAGCAGAGGGTTTTCTGTTTTCCCACCAAGCTTGGTGGTGTGTTGATTCCATAGTTTTTGTTGAGACAGGAATTGATAAAAACTATTTTGAAAACAACGGGGTAGAGATTCTTTTCCACTGTATTCTGCACAAGGCATTCTTCTCCCCACCCCCAAATAAGTTGAGAACCATGGTTTAGAGAGAAAAAAGAGACCTAAAACATGGTGATTGAGCACAAGAGGAAGAAACAAATCCAAAACTAAAACAAACAAAAAACGACAGCAACTTGTTCCCAAGGACTGAAGAAAATGTAAAAAGGAAAGTTGGAATCCATCAGTGATCTGCTAGTCATCTCCTTCATCCTCCCCTCCTTCACCTTCCTCATCATCATCTTCATTCTTCCCTTTCATCTTCATCCCCTTTTCATCAATGTCTTCTAAGCCTTCTTCTTCTTCATCATCATCATCACCATCATCATCTTCTCCTTACCCAAAGAGTACTTTAATGATGTGGCCAAATCTCCTCTTTGATGACTTCTCCCAACTCCTCTGCACCTGCATCAGAATGGCCGGTAAAACCGGTAAAGAAACCCCCAGGTTCTTTGTGCTGCTCTTCCTGCCGGCTTGATTCTGTGTTTGGAATGTTTCATCAAATCCTTTCCAGATTCCCATTTTATTTCAGTTGATTTTGAAGATGAATCACCACTCTCGTTCAGATGAAATTCTTCGGAGAGGACTTTGTTTAACAAGTAAGGATTTTCATTAAATGAAAAATCTATTATGTAACCTGATTTAACCTCTTCAAATTCTGTCACTTCAATTCTAGTCAGATATTTCAGTGCCTCTTCATTCTCTTCCGCAAGCAAGGCAGACACTTGCGGATGGTTGACAAATGTTGTCACCCCCAAAGTTAGGATTTGGGAATCCATTCTGACCACTTCTAAAAGAATGGTTGGCAGAGTTATATTTCTCTCTGACAAGAGGCTTCTCCATGGTGGGGGTGGGGGGTGAGGGGAGGGTGCCTCTCCAACATTTCTCCTTGGCTCGCTCACCCTCCCGCTGGCTAGCTTGCCCTCCCACTGTCTCCCCCTTGCTGGTGACAGAGCAGGGATGCAGGGTGGAGGGGAGGGGGCCGGGCTCCCTAGCTCTTCCTCCGAGTTCTCCTGAGTTTGTTCTTTATAGACAGCTTCTGTAATTCATAAACTGTTAGAAAAAATGAAAATTATGGGATAATCTGTTTTGCTTTCCCCCAGATAATAGAGTGCCTTAGTTGATTTTTATTCCTGGCTAAAATTAATTGTGTTTGTTTTAGAAGCCTTGAAAAATACAGAAGGGAAAATAAAGAGATTAAAAATCTTGAAACTCTGAACTAGAGAAAATCTCTACTGTTTTAGTCGTTCTATAGATATATACTCATAAATTCAAAATAGGGGTCCAAATGTGTGTAATATTTTAACATGCTTCATTCTTAAGCACCATACTGTCAGCTCTTCAGATGGCAAAGAGGAGCCCTGGAGGTGTAGTGGTTACTCCTTGGTCTAAGAACCTCATGGTCCGCAGTTCAGCTTTCAACTTCATAAAGGTTCTCACAAACCTACACCGCATCACTGTGATTCGATAGCAATTAGTTTGAGTTTTCAAGTGGCAATGAATGTACACCTGAAACATGATCATTAGTGATAGATAATGCTCATATGGGCCCAGCCAAACTTTCACGTACCAGTAAAACCAGTTACCCTAGAGTTGATTCCAATTCATGGAAATCCATGTATATCACATTAAGAGTGATCACCATGGGATTCTCAATGGCTGGAGTTTGGGGGAAGTAGGTTGCTAGACCTGTCTCCTAAGATGTCTACCAGGGGACTTGACCCTCCTATGTTTCAGTTAGTAGCTGAGTGCTTAATTATTTGTGCTGAAAGTATAAGTATTCATCCCCCTTACTGATGAACACTTGCAATGTCTCATTTTCTCATTTATTAAATTTTGCTACTGTAAATTTCAGTAAAGGGTTTAATGCATTAGATTTCCTGAAAGTTGGGTCAGGTTAGCAGAATTTTAACAAATTTCTTAAAAGATCATCTGTCTTGAAAAGTCAAGAGCTGCTTAACTGAGTCTGTGTCTTTGTGGCAAAACCACTGTAAATACTGCAGGCTGCGGTGGCATGGTCATCTCTGAGTTCTTTCCATGTAGCATCAAATTTACATGAACCCTATGACATCAGGAACAATGGTTTTCCCACTTTTGTACAGAGTAAAACTCTGAGTCTCAGTGATAGTAAGGTCTGCCAGAGGTTCACCCTCAGAGAGAGGTGGGGAGACATGGGGGGTGGGGAAGAAGGGGGAAGAGAGAGGGAGAGAGAGAGTTTTAACTCTTCTATACCCAAACGAAAACCTACTTCTATTCAGTATTCAGTTGATTATGACTCATGTCGGCTCTATGGTTTTTCCCAGGCTGCAAATATTTATAGGAGCAAATAACTTCAGCTTTCTCCTGCAGAGCCACTACTGACCCGGAACCACCCCAACACCCTCTTTGCCATTAACAACGGTTCATTGTTTACCCAACAGATCCATCCCTTCAATGGGAGGGAATAATAAATATATATTTAATATTGAGTGACTAAATGCTTAATTTCCTGTAACTGCTAACAGTAGAAGCTCTTTCAAACAACTCATCTGGGTTTTAATATAAATGGGATTATTTTGATGGGTTACAAACTTTTATGGTTTCTGTCCCTGGCTGTATATGGCAATTTGCTATTCTTACAGTACATTGATGGTTAAATCTTATCAGTACCAAGACTTAGATACATTTTTACTAGTTGATTCCCAGTATGCTTGCATATTTTTGGTCCAGGTATACATAATTGAAATGTTCATGTTTGTACTCTTAAAAGATATGACTCTAGAGTTTCGTCAAGTAATCAAAATACCTGATAAAATTAGAATGGGCGTAGTAACATTTCCTTGGCCTAAAATAGTCAATCCTTAATACAAGGAAAAATAAATTTGTGGTTTGATGCTATAAGATAAATTATAGAAGGTAAAGAGATTGTTGCAACATAATAGAAAACAACGAATGTGGGCCATGTGCCTGATATCTATACAAAAAATACATATCATTGCAGACCCAGAGTTCCACATAGATTACACTTGATTCCAAATTTGGATGGTTTCTCTATATTTTTATTTGAATTTCTATTCCTTTTTTTGTGCACTGTGGAAGTTTTCAGTGGAGAGAGGAAACATGATGGAGAAAGGTTTAAATTCCCATGACAAAAGAACTTCACCTTACCAGAGAGCAAAGAGAGGAGGCTTTGTGGTTGACATGGACTCACTCAGTGGCAAATAGTAATGCGAAGCTATGGCAGGGATGTCAGGTGTTCATGTTTGCGTTATGTGAAGGTCTCGCTAGAAAATGCATGGACAATGGATTGGAAGGGAGTAGGATGGAACAAGCTCATCTAGAGAAGGCGGTCTGGTTCTGGGAAGACTTAAAGCCTCAGAAACCCTATATTGGGTCCCCATGAGTCAGAAAGTCCTCCCCTGAAAGTGGGTGGCAGCATGTTAGACCTCAGAACAGAGTAAAGGGAGAGCAGCATCCTTTAGCCTCCCTTACCCACATTCATAGGAAGCCACTTTTGACACCTAGTCAAGTCTTTCTTACTCCATGAGCTTCCTCCTTCCTTCGAAGCATCCTTTGCTGTGTCCTGATCTGATGTGCAGTTATGTGATAAAGGGACCAAATGAAAAATTGGAAACAATTGACACGTTACCCTGCTAAGGCCATTTGCTCTACAATAAGAATATCTTTTCCCTTCAGATTAGGCGCTAAAAGGTGAGTCACCTGCAGTCTCACGACCTGGGTGCTTTTTGCTCATTCACTTTCTTCAAAGCTTGGCTCAGAATTTATCTTTCCCTTCATCACTCTCCCTTATTGAAAATTCTGTAGTTCTTTATATATATATATATATAAATCAGATGTGGCATTTAATAGGCAGCCTATATATATATGTCATTTATTTTGTTATAAAAGTGGTTATCGCTCTTCAGGGATGTTTAACTGATTTAATTGGATATTCCTAAATCAATTGGCACAAGATTGCATGCAGACATTCCAGTAATTGCATATAACAGATAAATAAATACTTGGATCTATAATGGTTTAACTTTTAAGAATGGAGCCCTACTGTGGTAATGTTAGACACAGTAGCAGATTTCCCAAGAAAAATTACCTTTCCTTCCCTTGACTACAGAGTATAATGCTATAAAATTTGGGAAACCATTCATATCCAATATATTATTTTTATATTTGTAGCAATCATCTATGTCACAGAGGCTAGCTCAATCTTACAAGATCATAAAATAAAGAAGTAGTAAAACTGAGAGTAAAAAAATAATTTATTCTGGTCTCAATCTGGAACCAAATCTACCAAGTGGTACTCAAAATATTCTACATAGTTGATCGCTGCCTCTTGTATGTATAGCATTAGACCAAACTCAGAAAAGACTATGCATCAGACTTCACACACAAATCCAGAAAGAAAAAATAATAAATGGATCTTGCCCCATCTTACCCAATACCACGAAACCTGATAAAATACGCGGGTAGAAGGGGGAAGAGGAAGAGGGAACGGAAACATTTCAGGGATTCACAATGTAGTATGATTTCCAGAATCACTGTAAATAACCCAGAACAAAGGCTCCCAGAACATTAAGGAGTAAGATTGCCTTTCTTTTAAGGACATTTCCTTCTGAAGGAGCCAAACTCAAGCCAGACCCCTTTCTGTGGATTCACTCTGACCCATGACTACTCCATGTGTCACCGAGAAACTAAACTCCATAGGTTTGATATGTGTGTGCGCGCACACGTGTGTGTTCCTGCAGAAGCACGCTTGTTTACATAGCACCGCTACACAGGTTCAAGTCACTAACTTTGGATCAGTGCCAAAAATACAAGTCAGACTTTTGCGGTGGATTTTAACTCATCGCAACCCTATAGGACAGAGTAGAGCTCAAATACTGAGTTTGCAAAGCTAAAAGCCCTTATAGAAGCAAACTGCCACAACTTTCCCCCAATGGGCAGCTGGTGGATTCGAACAATTAGCCTTTCAGTTAGCAGTAAAGAGCATAACCACTATGCCACCAAAGCTCCTAGAGAAGTAGAGGGTACAAGTAATAGCATTACATGGGGACCAGAGCTGAAAAATCAGTGTTTCTTTATTAAACAGTGTTCTGTGCTTAGAGGGCATTGGGTTTATGTTAATGGTGGTGGAATAATTGGAAAAGTGTATCACTAATAAATGTACAACATGATGAGTATACTCAATAGCTCTGGAGTATACATGTAGAAGTTGTTAAATTGGAAAGAGTTTTATTGTATGTTTTATGCAACAATTTTTAAAAATTACACGAATAAGTATGAGTACAAGGAAGAATAAAAGGTTGTAAAAAATTTTAAATGTTCTAAAACTGATTGTGGTAATGATTGTACAACTCTTCCTGATCTGACTGAACTATTGAATTGTATATGTGGAGGGACGGCCCATAAAGGCATGAAAAGAAAAAAACGTGTTCTGAAAATTTAAATGGAGTTGAAAATGTAGAAATTATAGTAATCCTCCAACCTTTTGATTTTAAAGAAATTACACAGCAAACAAATAACATTAACATAAAAAAAGGCTCAAAAGCTACCTTGAAAAAATACCAAATTCCCATCAAAAACTAAATCTTCTGAAAAGGTCACTCAAAGAATTATTCTGATAGGATGCTTTTTAAAACAGTGGCATATTTGCCTCGGTAGAATATATTAGAAAATATCTATGTTTTGTTTAATAAAGATCCGGTCAACTAGCTGGTGACCATTCTAAATGACACGAGCGCACTTCACGGCTCACACACTCAGCCTACTCTTTCCACCCGGCATGTGCACGGACACCTGGAAGCTCCTTCCCTTAAAGCCCAACAGGTCATCTATCGTCTCATCTCCCACTTACTTCGTCTCTCGTCTAAAGTGCAAGATATAGAAAATGCATTTCCAAGAGCAATGGAGCTTTAGCTAAACAAGTAAAAAAAATGAAAAAAACCCGAACAAACCCAACTTACTCACTCTTTGATGTTAGAAAAGATAGCAAGAGATCAGAAGTTACCATTCAGACACTTAGAAGCTGATGTGAGTTTGTTTTTATGAACACAAGAAAGTGACAATAGCAGTCCCCAGAGAGTCCATGCCTGAGTCTCCCTAAGTGGAAAGTCTTCTAGCAGAGTGCCAAACATCTCGACAACCCCTGAAGGCCAGTACATGGCACTTAAGTGGGCAAGAACCATGATCCAGGGATGCAGAAATCCCCTCACCTCGTGGGGCGTATCCAAGGTCTCTAGAGACACACCAGTGGGATTTGGAACACATTCCTGCCTTCTCATTCCTACCTCAAACCTCTGGGCATCAATTGTTCTCCAGTGCCTCTGTTGCCATCACACCTCTACTTCAGTGAGTCTTACATGTGGGTGAAACTGTTCTAGATGAACCCTGTCTTCTTAGCGCGCATCGTGCACATGAAAAACGTCCTGCTGGTCTTCAATTCCTTGCTAAGCTGCCACATCAGGGCCTAGCAATCCTTGGCCTCCGAACTCCAGGACAGCAGTCAGATTCTCTGATTGTTGTTTTCTCCCTCTAAGTGAAGGGAAAGGCCCTTCCTTTCCTTCTGTAGGTGGGAAACTTTACTGCAAATCTTTTTCACTTAGAAATGCTCATCAAACACCACCTATCAGTTTCCTAAGTGTTCACTTATTTGAAAGTTATGCAACGCAAGCATCAGTTGACCGCCTCCTTGTGGTTGTTTGTGAATATTGAGAATAACTACATTCACTGCTAGCCTCTGAGGCCGCAGTGGACATGGAGAGAATGTGTGAACATAAAGAGAGACTTACTAAAGAGGAGCCCTGGTGGTTCTGTGCTGTGCTGTGATCAGCAAAGTCAGCAGTTCTGACTACCAGCTGCTCCAGAAGAAAAAGAGGAGGCTTTCTACTCCAGAAACCCATAGGAGCAACTCAACTCTGCCCTACAGGGTAGCTGTGAGTCAGAATCAACTCTATGGAAGTGAGTTTGAGAGAAGATCAACACTATTTTAAGGAGAGGGTTTTCAGACAGGGTAAGATAAGACAAAATAATAATGTATACATTATCAAGGGTTCATGTGGGAGGGGGGGACGAGGAGGGAAGGGGACAATGAGGAGCTGATGCCAGGGGCTTAAGTGGAGAGCAAATTTTTTGAGAATGATGAGGGCATTGGATGTACAAATTTGCTTTACATAATTGATGTATGTATGGATTGTGACAAGAGTTGTATGACCCCCTAATAAAACGATTAACAAAAGTTAAAATTGGCTCCGGGAATAGTGTTTGGAGGTATTTTTCTCTAACCAACATCACTCTTATTCCCTTGTCCTCGAGCCATTTCAAAGCAATTTAATACCCAATGCCACAGAAAACAAGTGGCATGTGTCTAAGAATGCTTATCATCCTGAGAAACGATAGCCAATGTAAGACTCTCACACTCTTGACTTGGAAGTGTTTCTGAGTCAGGTGAGACCTCTTGAAGGGAATATTTTCAGTTAAGGCCAGAAGCCAAACCAGCTCTCAGCAAATTGTCAATTATTGTAGCTGATCTTCAAAATCAAAATTATGCCATTCTTCATACAATAGGATACATTTTTGCACAAAGGTTTCTTGTGTATCACTCATCTGAATATTGTCTACTTTGCTAATCTTATGCATTTGATATTGTAGCTTATTGTTACCTTAATGTGCATAATTGGATTGCTAGCTATTATGAACAGCACTTCCTCAGCAATATTTTTTGACCCCAATCATTTAGAATTCTTCTTCTATTATTCTGCCTATGTTTATGCATATTTTTAAATTATGTTTATTGCAATATCAGTCATCATAAATGTTGATTTTCACAAATACCTCCTAGTATTCTGTCATCTCTTTAGTAACTTTTTGTATGGTGAGTTTCATTCAAATAAATCCTGAATTTTTCTATGATGAAATCCATTGGAATTGTGCAGTTTGAGGTTTGTTTAAAAAGTAATCCCCCCCTTGCCACCCAAAAAGAAGAAGTCTTTCCCCTTGGTGGACCACAAAGATTTTCCTTTATCTGCTTGTAGTTTTAAATCATTTTGCTAGCTGTAAGTAGGAATCTAATTTTCTTTTTTCTGCTAAACTTTAGCAATGCATATGTTGTCATTTTTTACTAAATGTCACCACTTCTGGTGTGTTAGTCTGGGTTGCAACTACCCCGAGAAACAAATTCAGAGACACTCATATATGTATAAAATAGAGTTTCATATCAAAGAGCAATTGTAAGTTAAGAAAGCATCCCAGGCCTGTTCTAATCAAGCCAATATGTCTAATATCTGCCCATAAGTTCAATACTAGTCCATCAATCCCTCTTCAGACTCACATAGTCACATGCAATGATGCATTTGATGGCAGACGTGTGGATGCAAACTTTGTGGATCCAATAGCGGTGGAAACATCTCAGCGCTGGTGTGGGCCTTCACACAGCTCCTCCAGCTCTTTGAGTGTGGCTCTTCAACAGAAAGGTGAAGCAGAATTAGGGGCTCTCACAGGTCTCAGAAAGTCTCTGCATGGCTTGTCAACAGGAAGATGAAGG
This sequence comes from Tenrec ecaudatus, assembly GCF_050624435.1. Classification (NCBI taxonomy): domain Eukaryota; kingdom Metazoa; phylum Chordata; class Mammalia; order Afrosoricida; family Tenrecidae; genus Tenrec; species Tenrec ecaudatus. Next base: position 307,928,075 of record NC_134530.1, read on the forward strand.
CAGAGAGACAGGAAGTTCCCAGAATCTTCAAGAGAAGGCCATGCCACAAGGAGGCATCACCAGGCTTTGGCCTGATTGACAGGCTAGACTCCACCCCAATACTCATTTATCAAGTTGACTTGAAATTATATAACTAGTACACTTGGTAGTGTCACATTTATCAAAAATTAAGATGATATATATGTATAAGCTCTATTTTCTAAAAAATTTACTGTCCAAGTCAATTCTGACTTATACTGACCTATAAGACAGAGTGGACCTGCCCTTGTGTGTTTCTGAGACTATAAATATTTAGAGAAGCACCAGGCCTCCTTTTTCTCCAGTAGAGTGACTGGTAAGTTTGAACTGCAGACCTTGTGGTTAGCAGCTGAAACCATAAGCCTTGACAACCAGGGCTACTTATAAATTCTATTAATCTTGTAATAGAACTTAATACCATTGAATCATTTCATCCTTTCATTTTTCTAAAAATTTTAGGGAGCATTATGAGGAATTTTAACTTTCACCAAATCTAAGAGTTTCAGTGCATTAAAGTTATAAATTATTTTAGGGAAAATGAAAAATTTCCGCAAGCCATTTTTTTGGGAACTAATCCAGTTATCACACCATTCCATAGTTCAACCATTGAAAGCAGCATTGTACAATCACGTCACAATCAGTTTCAAAAAATATTTTTTTGTTCCTTCTTGAACCTTTTGATATCAGCTCCCTCTTACCCACCCCCACCACCCCTGCCACATGCCTCAGAACCCTTCTTCTTGTTATGGTCTCTATACATTTACTTATCCTGGGCTTCATATGATAAACATAGAAAATACATAACAAGAAAGTCCAGAAGGTAACCAATGTTAACAAAATACAACAGAGATAAACCTCAAAAAGGAAAAAGGAGGGAGAGAAAATATTTTAAAATCCACACACCAAGCTCTAAGTATATCCAAAGGGAGATGAAGTGAAAAAATGAACATATTTAAATGTTTCCTCAACCCAAGGAATTAGATGACTCAGTTGTTAATATATTTTTATCCTTAAAGAGTCAATATTTTTACATTGATATTTGTATCTATTGACTCTAAACATAATAAAACAATAGCATTAAAATAAATTATGTCATTATACCACATCACTATCGAACAACTTTGGTGAGTGGCTCTACTTTAAAAGCATCAGTCCTTCCTCACTTGTGTTCTAGGTGTCTTCCAATGTGAGATGTTCATCTTCTGGCACTTTATAAAATAATATTTTTATGAAAGATTTCACACTTTCTATGTTTGTTCATGTAATCTCTACATTTCTTTGCCAACTGAACTCCATTCATATTTGTCAATCATGTTACGCTGATTTAAAGCACAGCATATGAGGAAAACAAAGTTATGGCAAAGCAAATCTCCTGATGGAAAAGTATGGAGACAAAGGTGTAGCTGGCAGAGAACAGACACCTACTTTTTATGTAAAAAAATTTCATTACATAAGTCTCAGAGTCATATAAATCTGTATAGTAATTGGTGCTTTATTACTTTGCTTTAAGATATTCAAAAAATTTATGTGAAAACTCTTCATTTTGTTTATTAGAAACAAACAAATTAAACAAACACCAAGGCCAAGGGCCAGAAAAATTAAGGAGATGTACTAAGTTCATGCATGATGTAATCAGTATGCATGATTACATGCATGCTTCAAACTCCTAAATCTAGCATTCCTAATGAACACACAACTAACTCCATTCCAATATTGGTGCATTATCAAAATGCAATAAGGTAGTGTTGAAAACAACAACAGCAAAGTTAGCAACAGCTAGAAGCTGAAAGAAATCTGATATGTATATCTTGATTATAGATCATTTCTCAAATTTCAGATTCAAAAGCAGCTCATAAGTCATTTTGTTTCACCGTTCGTCATCCCATGGTGAGAAAAGAGGACGTAACTATGTAGGACACTGTCTATAAATGGGTGTTGGATGCTGTTGTTGTTTGTGAAAGTATGTAGGCTGACAGAAGAAAATTTGAACTTATTGTGCTACAAATAATCTTAAGAATTTGCTTGCCTTATATTTTTTGACATCTCAGTAAATATAAAGACATGATTATTTCCCGACATGACTTTTCTATTCCGGAAAATGCATTAAAATGTGTTAAATAAGTTATAGTTTGTTAAATAAGTCATAGTTTTCATACATTTTCTTGTAGATGAAATATCAATTTTGAATATGAAGAGCAAAAATAAGTGAACTTTCTAATTTTCAAATTATTTTAACAACACAATTAAAAACATGAAACAATAAATAAATAAATAAGGACAAGAAGGCTTTTTATCTGTACCAATGTACATGCTCCAGGCTAGCTGGATTTTTAAGGTAGAACTGGTTCATGATAATGGGGGGTGGAGCAAGAAGCATTAAATAACTAGAGTAATGCTGTGTGTTTGGTCAATGTGATACTGTGCCCTGACCGACTCGTTCCTTCCTTATGACTGTTCTGTGAGGGGGTGTCCGATTCTCTACTGATGGCCCCTGGGTCTCCACTCCAACCATCCTCTTTGGCATCAACATGAGTGTTTGTTTTGGCTCTTCTGATGTCTGCTACCTGATCCTGTTGACACCTTGCAATCATATGCTCCTACAGGGTGGTATGCTTCGTTCATATGGGTTTTGTTGCCTTCCTGCTAGATGTTCACTTGTTTATTTTCAAGCCTTTAAGACCTCAGACACTATATCTTGTAATAACAAGGCACCATCAGCTTCACCACATTTGCTAATGCAACCATTTTGTCTTCAGGCATTGTGCTGGGAAAGTGAGCATCACAGAATGCCAGGTTATTAGAACAAAGAGTTCTTGTATTGGGGGTGGGGCTTCAGTAGAGAATCAAGGTCCATTTGCTACCTTATTACTTAACATATAAATATATGCACATAGGCCTATATCCCTATCATTATATATTAATATATTTACATATACATGCCTATATTTATACCTCTATAAATGTCTTTTACCTCCCACTTCTTTCATCTATTTCCTTTTACTTTCCTCCTGTCCCACTATCATGTTTTTTCTTCATTTGGCCCTCTATAATTTCTCTGAAATACATTGCACTCTGTTCAAATTTCACCAGGTATTCTATGCCCTCCTCGTCATTGACTTTAGATCTTTTGTTTCCTCATTTAATTATATTTTATTTTGTCTTCTTGAACTGCCCTTTGATATTTTCTGTTCAACTCTGACATCATAATGTCTTCCATGTGCCTTAGCTACTCTATGATTTAGAGCAAATTTCAGAATTTCTTCTGACATCCTTATGGATTTTGCTTCTCATCTTTGTATTAACTTATGCTTTCCTTATGCATGTTGTTCTTGATGACTTCCATAGCCCATTAGTGTTAAATGACTCACCTCTCAAGATGTTCTCAAATTCAGACGGGTTATACTCAAAGTCATATTTTGGATCTTGGGAACTTGTTTGGATTTTCTGCAGCTCCTACCTCAACTTAGATCTCAGCAATTGATTGTCTGTCCCACAGTCAGCCCTTGGCCTGGCATTAGCTGCTGATATTGAACTTCTCTCTTGTCTTTTCTCACAGATAGGGTCCATTTTATTTCTGGGAATTCCATCTGGCGAAGTCCATGTGTGTAGTCAGCATTTGCTTGTTGCAAAGAGGCATTTGCAAGAAAGAAGACATTTGTCTTGCAAAATATTATCATGTTATCTCCAACTTTGTTTCTATGAAAAAAGGCCTTATTTTCCAATTGCTGTTCCTTTCTTTTTCCTTACAATTTTTAATTCTAATCACCAATAATCATCAATGCACCTTGATTGCATGTTTAATCAATTTTATACTGAATATTTTGGTAAATTTTTTTCAATTTCTTCATTACTAGCTTTACTTATTGGTGTATATATCTGAATAATAATTGGTGCAGTTTTTGAATAATAACAAAATATTTTTTGGTTTTTTAATCATTTTATTGAGAGCGCTTCCAGATATCAAGCATTCCATAGTTCAGTCACATCAAGCAATATTGTACAAAATCAAAACATTTTTTTCTTCTTAAACTCCTTTATATGAGTTCTCCTTTATCCCCTCTCTCGTACATCCAATGACCAAGGAACCTGCTGCTCTTTGCCTGCCTATAATAATTTTTTTGTTGTTGTTTTTTTGAGGGGTGGGCTGTTGACCATACCTTACACAATCCAATATACCTATTCACATATAAATCTCTTGTTCAATCCCATTGAGTGGAGATATAAAGTCATCAATGCTATCTGCTCCCTATTGCCCTTCACCCCTCTTCCTGCACCCTCCGGGAACCATTACACCTGTTACTGATTGTGAAGGGTTTTCAACCTTGGCTTTTATGTACGGAATGATCTTAAATGCACCAATCAACATGGGACTGGTATAATGCTAGACTCCTGTGCCAATGGATAAGAACAGAAAATACAGAAATTAAAGCAGCAGAGTGATGGGTAGGCTTGTTGTGCCAACATGACCTATGAACATATGTAAGATTAGTTCAAGGGTGGAGAGATAAATGGCTCCGCAAGCCACACCTCTCTCTCTTGCTCTTGGATCATCGGGCCAGTGTGTGGCTGCCTTGTTTGTTCTGTGCCTAAATTTGCAAGCTACACTACCTGTGGGATACCTAACCCAAGGACTGTGTCGCTGCAACTTGAAGTTCCTTGAAGTCTTGCTTTGCCATGCTACTGGAAGGTACATCTCTTGAGCTGGGGACTGTAGGACCCTGTCTTCTGGCTGACTGTTGGTGACCTGCCTTGCTGTTTGCTGCCTGTGCCTGGATACCCTGAATTGCTCTATGGAGGACTATCCAGTTCCCTCAAGAATTGCAGGACTGCCAGTGCACTAGCAGTCTCACAGGAGTGAGTTGCACTGAGCCATTTGTACTGCATTATGGATTAATTAATTATTTATTTCTTATGCTACATATATATAATTTTAAGCAAAAGGGAAGAACTTGATTGGAGCCCATATGGGAAACCCTAGAGGGGCCCTGCATACCCTACACTGTGACCCTATCTCCCAGTGTGACTCCCCTCGAGCCGAGTCCCAAGGCCCCAGAACTCACTGGGGTAAATATATATAAAATTATTGTTGTCGTGGTTTTGTTTTTCTAGAGAACCCGGTCTAAAACAAGCAGCAGACAAACAATAGGGCTTTGACAAAGGCCTGAAATATGTCAAATGGGAAGAAGATTCCCTTTTCAACAAATGATGCTTAAAAACTGGATATATAGCCAGTAAAAAAAATGAGGCAAGATTATTACCTCACTCCCTACACAAGAACAAATTGAAGGTGGAACACCAACCTTGAGGTAAAATCCAAAAATATCAGAATCATCAATAAGAAAATTGGACAGAGCTAAGAACTTTAGCACAGCGAAGCAGTGGACTATGAGACATGAAGGAGGAAACACACCCGAGGAAGATAAAATAGATGAGTGGGACCTACTAAAGGCAAAACACTTGTGTACATTGACAGATTTCTTCAGGAGAGTAATATGAGAGCCCACTGACTGGGAAAAGATATGTAGTAATGTCATATTAGACAGAGTGCTTATTACTAAAATCTACAGAATTCTGCAACCTTTCAACAAGAAAGAAAAATGAAGAGCCCAGTGATGAGGTTGGTGAAAGACTTGAACAGAAGATTCACAAAGGAGGAAAATCTGAATGGCCAATAAACATAAGAGAGAATGTTCCTGATCAATAGCTAGCCCAGAAGTGCAAATTAAAATAACTATGAGATCCTACCTAACACACAAAAAGATAGCCCAATTTTAAAAATCATTTTACCACAGTCCATGCATACTTTCATTGTGTCAAGCACATTTGTACATCTGTTACCCTCATCATTCTCAAAACATGTGCTTTCTACTTGAGTCCTTGGTATCAGCTCCTATTTTACCCCCTCCATGTCTGCTGCCCACTCCCTTATGAACCCTTGATAATTTATAAATTATTGTTATTTTGTCGTATCTTACACTGTCCCATGTCTCCCTTCGCCCATCTTTCTGTTGCGGTTCCCCAAGGAGGAGATTATACATAGATCATTTCCCCCTTTCTATCTCACCTTCCCTTTATCCTCTCAGTATCAACATTCTCACCACTCATCCTGAAGGGATCATCTGTCCTGGATTCCCTGTGTTGCCAGGTCCTATCTCTACCAGTGTACATCCTCTGGTATAGCCAGATTTTTAAGGTAGAATAGGAATCATAATAGTGTGGGGGTAGGGGCAGGGGGGTGCAGAGGGAGCATTTAAAAAGTAAAGGAAATTGTATGTTTCATTGGTGCTACACTGCACCCTGACTGGCTCGTCTCCTCCCCGTGACTCTTCAGTAAGGGGATGTCCAATTGCCTACAGATGGGTTTTGGGACCCCAATCTGCACACCCCTCATTCACAATAATATGATTTTTTTGTTCTTTTATGCCTGATACCTAATCCCTTTGACACCTCGTGGTCACACAGGCTGGTGTGCTTCTTCCATGTGGCTTTGTTGCTTCTCAGCTAGATGGCTGCTTATTTTCCTTCAAGCCTTTAAGACCACAGACACTATATACTTTGATAGCCAGACACCGTCACCTTTCTTCACCATATTTGCTTATGCACACATTTGTCTTCAGCTATTGTATCAGGAAGGTGAGCATCATGGAATGCCAATTTAATAGAACAGAGTGTTCTTGCATTGAGGGAGTACTTGAGTGGAGGTCCAATGTCCATCTGCTACCTTATTACTAAACCTATAAATATATGCACATAGATCTACTTTCCCATCTTCATATATAACTATAGATACATATGTACATACCTGTATTTAGACCTTTAAAAATGCCCTTTGCCTCCTAGTTCTTTCATTCATTTCTTTTTACTTTCCTCTTGTCCCATGATCTTGCTCAGCCATCATTTGGGTTTCACTAATTCCTCTCAGTGACATTGCCCTTGATCAATCACTACCAGTCCTCTTACACTCCTTTCCACTGATTTTTGGATCACTTGTTTTTCCCTTGCCCCTGGGTTGGTTAACACCTCTTCCTTTCCCTTACCTTTCCCTGAACCATTGGTACCATTGGTTTCTCAGCCATTTTGTTTGCCCAGCCCATCTTATCTAGAAGGACCTGCAGAGATAAAAATATGCACATACAAAAAAGCAGACAGAGCAAAACAAAGCAACAAAGAAAAAACACAATAAAAACACAAACACCAATGATAAAGAAAAGCCTGTAAATAGTTGAAAGTCTGTTTCTTGATCTTTAGGAGCGTTTTCTAGTCGAGTCAGATGGAGTGCCAAGCCCTGGCCCCAACGTTTATTTTTGGTACCCTGGGGACTTCATTGCTCTGTTCCCCCTGCTGGTCTGTTGCATGCCCTTAGTGTTTCACCTCAGTGTGGTGGGGTCAGATCGGGCACAATTCCCACACTGCGTTTCCAATGTTGTTCCCTGTAGGGCTACGAGTCAGTGTGGGATGTCCTGTCTAATAGTGGAGCTCACCATATGGTCCTCTCTATGCATTGGCTGCTCTGAGCAAGGATATCGTCCTCAAGGCTTGATGGGTCATAATGTGCTCCACTCCCTCTTCTCCCCCTTCATTTGCTCTGATCAGGCATGCCCATCTCCCTCAGCAGTAGCTTTGGTGCTATCCTCTGCTAAAAATCCTTCTGAGGGGAGGAGCAGCTGTCTCTGTAATTTGGATTGGGGTGGGGCCCTCGGACTTCTCTACTGGTTCCCTGCTTCAGGCGTTATGTTGCATTCGTATCTTTGAACACCGTGTTGAAGTCTGCTCCCTCTTTCCCGGTGGAGATATAAACAATACCCTCCGCTTGGGTGGGTCCGTGCCCTGTTCTCCACTACCCACTTCTGTCTCTCTCTTTTTAAAATTGTTTTCCCCCTGCTTTTTTGTTGGCTACCATATGTATCCGTGGATTTGGTCTGGCCCCTTCCATGCTAACTGGACCTGACCCCAGGAATGTTTGCATATGGTATCTTTTTCCATATGCCTATTTGGCAATATTGTTGTCTGTAAGTTTATTCCAGTGGACTTGTGCTATACTTGTCCTTTTGTGCTTGTCTTACTTCACTTAGCATCATTTCCCCCAGTTCTTCACATGTGGCAATATGCTTCATGCGTTCATCACTGCTTGAACTGTGCTGTGATGAACATGGGAGCACAGATGTCTGACCGTGGCTTGTTTCTTGCCTTTTCTGTGTATATGTCCAGTCGGGGGATTGCTGGGTTGTATGGTAGCTCAATTTCCATCTGTTTTAGATATTGCCAAATCGATTTCCATAATGACTGTGCATACCTGCAGGTCCACCAGCAGTGGATGAGAGTTCCTATCTAACCATAGCCTCTCCAACACTTGTTGCTTTCTGATTTTTTGGAATTGGACTGAAAGATAGCCCAATTAAAAAAAACAGAAAGGAAAAAATATTCGAAGGGGAGTGGTGATATAGGAACTCTCATTTATTTCTGATGGTCATATAGATAGGATCTACCTTTGTAGAAAGTGATTTGGCAATACCTAAAATGGATGAAAATCGACCTATCATATGACCCAGTGATTCCACTACAGGGCATATAACCAGAGGAAATAAGAAATAGACCATGACCTATATTCTCCAATGTTCATCATAGTGCAATTTAAAATTGCAACAACAACAACAACAAATATGGAAGCAGCCTAAATTCCATCAGTAGAAGAATGGATTAAAAAAAAGAACTCTATTATATATTTATAAGAGAATAATATGTATCCTTAAAAAATAGTGATAAAACATTTCATTTTATGTAAAAAGTTGTGAGATATTAGGCTGAGCAAATTTAGCCAAGAACAGAAAGTCAGGGATAACAAGAGACCACTAAGGTCCAAGCAACAGAATGGGAACAGGGGAAAGGCACATGAAAACACAAGTGCTCATTGTCTTTCCTTTCATATGGATAGACACTCTCCCAACACAGACAGCCTTGCACATCAGGGTAGATCTTGAAATGTTCTTTTTGATAATGAATGCACCAGCACCATTCCTTCTGAATCTGTCAATCCTGGTATATTCTGATGGACAAAGGCTAAAACTAGTCCATTACAGCTCACTAAGGCCTAGAATATAAATCTGTATTTTTCATGCAGATATAGCTCTCTTATTGAATATCACATATATGGTGCTTTTTTCAAATAGAAGTATTGAGGCAAATTTGCCTCAGGCTAGGCTATTGTTGATTTTCTCCACAGCCTTTGTTTGCTTCATTTCTCTGTCACATTGCAGTTTTGAATTTGTTTGTTTCTTTTTCCAAACCATTTTATTAGACGTTAATACAGATATCATATCATTCCATAGTTCATTCACCTCAAGCCCTACTGTATATTTCAAACCAAAATCACTTCGAAAAAATTCCTTTCCTCTCTGAACTCCTTGACATTTGCTCCCATTTAACCACACCTGTACCACCATTGTACCCCCACACCCCAGAAACCCGTATTCTTCTTGTTGTCCCTACAGGTTCATCACTCCTGGGTTTCATATACTGAGACACAGAAACATGTCTGACACAAATTTAAGAGAATGACCCCCCAAGAACCTAACACAACTGAGATAACAGAATACCAAACTTTAAGCACTCCATTTCATTTTGATAACTTTCAATTTTACTGATGTATTCCTCCCACGTTCCAAGTTCCAATTATTAATTGATGTGTGCAGGTGTTTTTTCTAATTTGGAATTGTGCCCATCAGTAGTCTTGTATGAGTTATTGCATTCACATCAGGATGTTCAACTCTGCTTTGAGAAAACAGCTACTTGACAGTCACATTTTGAGTGCCTTCCAACCCAATGACACATTTTCAGGCACATTCTCGACAAGGTTATGCTTCTATTCATGAGGTTTTCAACATCTACAATATTTTTGGAACTATCCATAAGGTTTTCAGTGGCCAATTCCTCCTAACTGGACAGTCTACTTCTTTGTATTTCCATAGATGGCAAAAACTAAAATGAGAGACAGAATAAGTATCAAATTGTTTTACAGTGATAGAAATGTTGTTCAAGACTTAACAAAAACTTTATAAAATATAATGTTATATCTGTTAAATTCAAGATCGTTTACATTGAAACCAACAACACATCCATCAATATAATGTTCCGTCAAATTTTTGTCTCTAAAGACATCGTTGACTTTGATTAACCTTAAACATTGTTCCTTCAAATCTTTAAGCCTATCTTATGCTGTACCATGGGTTAATGTTTTCATAAGAGATTGTTCATTTTCAAAGACTTTACAAAAATTTTCTTTCATTCCACAAATTATCTACAGCAGATGTGGTTATTGCTAAAATAATCTCATTCAAAGCAGAAACTAATGCAATAGGACAAAATTTTATAACATCAACCAAATTCTTAAAATATCACAACTTACTATTAATTTAAAAATATATTTGATAATTATAAATTGAATTTAAAATGCAAAGAAAAACTAAACAATTTCATAGAAAAGTATTTATTTGTACATTATGAAGTCACCTCTAAATTCAGTTATTAGCAGTTGTCCAGAAAAGAAGAAACACCTAATTACACCCATTACAAATATTTATTTGATCACTTCAAAGAATATATTTTAGACAAACTAAAAAGTAATATGGTGGGGACTTATTTCATCTCACAATGCTTTTATTATAAGACACTATTTGATATATTAATAAGCCAATCGGTATCAAATAAATCCACATGGAAGAACATGACAGCCAGTGTGATCCAAGGATTGTAACAAATATAATCCAAATTCCAGGGAGGGAATGGTATCAGAGCTTAAATTGTGAACACTGGTTTGCAGAAGATGATGGATACCAGTTGAAGGCCCAAATCCGTTTGCAGCATCAACACATGGATCAAGGTGCGGTGATTTCCCTCTGATCCGTGCTGAGGGATGTGCACAGTCAGCTCACCAGACAGAGTGCAGTGTAAAGTTGATCATGGAAGATGCAGTTGGGTTAAAATCAGTTGATCTTCCTTTTGACCCATTTGAAAACTGCTTCAGAGTTTGTTTGTTGGGGTTTTTTTCAGCCTGTGGACACCATGAAGGAAGCATTGCCAGTCACCAAAGATTGTAAATCATCAGATTCTGAAGTTGAAGGAGGTAATAGCATCAGAACACAAACTGTGAGAATATGGTGGGCAGAAGTCCAGGGATGACAGTGGGACCACAAGACACTTTGTGGGATTTACACAGGAGCCAAGTCCCCAAGACCCCAGTGATCCCCCTCCATCTACAATAGAGAGGAGCTTCAGGGAAGTGGTTACTAAGGAGACTGCATTGGAGAGATGACTTTAGAGATGACTGTAGAAGATAAACCTGACTTGAACAGTTAAAACTTTGTCAGTTGACATCCCCCCCTTTTATGAATGTTAGGCCTTATTTTCAGTATTTTGTTTTTGTTTGATTGTATTGGGAATTATCTCAGATGTGTTATGTCATTGGGGGCCACCCTTTTGAAATTTTGTTATATGTTTTTCAGTTTATGAAATCCAGGTTTGTTGAACCTATAAGGACAGTAAATAGAATAAGGGTCTCTTGGGGGGTATTGTATGGGCTGGTGATGGGGGGGTTGTCAGTTAAAAGTGAGCTGACATCAAGGAGTTCAAGAAGAAAAAGAATATTTTGAAACTGTTTGTGGTAGCAATTGTATAATACTGCTTGATGGGATTGAACTCTGGAATGAAATGATATCTGAATTAACTCCCAATAGAATGGTTTTGAAAAGAAACACCACACAGTGAATGGCCCCAACTGTGAAGTTAAGAAAGCCCTGTGAAAGCAAGAGATAGCCAGCTCCGATTCCAGCCAAAGAGGTGGAAGCACTTCTGGAAACTTCAGAGGTGGCCGAGGAGGTGTCTTTGGTGGTAGTGACAATGTTGGTTGGGGTAGAAACTTCAGTGGACGTGGTGGCTGTGGTGGCAGCTCTGGCAGTGGGGGATATGGCAGCAATGGGGGTGGTAATAAAGGATATCGCAATGATGGAAGCCCTTAGGGAAGGTGGTGGAAGTTACAGTGATTTTGACAATTACAATCATCAATCTTCCAATTTTGTCCGTTGAAGGGAGGAAACTTTGGAGGCAGAAGCTCTGGCTAGGATGTTGGTGGAAGTCAAACCTTTGCCAAACCATGAACCAGTAGCTATGACAGTGGCAGAAATTTCAATGACCAGCAAACAAAGCTTTGCAGGAAGCAGAGCCAGAGAAGTAGCAGGGAAGCTAAGGTGACAACAGATTTGGGGACTCAGGCAAGCACAGTGGTGGCAGGGCCTTGCTGCTACAAAGAAGGCATGCTTTAGACATGCTCGTGTGTGTGGGTAAAAGAACTTGAACACCGTATTTGTGACTAATTCTTTAACAAGTTACTTTAGGTTCTGTCCTGTGGAAAGTGGAAAGAATTCCAACAATGGGTTTTGATATTTGCTTCTTTTTTGCATCCATGCTGTCTATGGCTGAATGTAATAGTATGATCATAACACTGAATTAATACCTTTTTTTTAACATGATGGGGAAGTACACATGGATTAAGCTTCTGGAGAATCCCTTTGATCATGGATCAGGGATGTGCGTAGCCTTGCTATCATGCAGAGTGCATTGGGAAGTGGATTATTGCAGATGAAATTAGGTTAAAATTTAGCACCTTAATATTTGTTCCCCCTTAGGACCTATTTTAAATTTATTCTGGTTTTTCATAGTTTCTGCATTCCATTTAATCAAGGTTTTTATGTTTTACTTTGCTATTGTTGTTAGATTTTGGGTTTAAAAAAAAATGTTTTCCTGTATGTGATATCACGGATAGGCAAATCTATTGAGATAGCAATAGTATGAATGGTTCTTTATGGGTATGGCCAGGGAGCTTAGGGAGAAATGGGACGCTAATAACGATGAGTACAGGAATGAAGACAATGTTCTTTAACTGATTGTGGTGATGATTGTACACTTTTCTTGATGTAATTGCACAATTGAATTGTATGCTATTTGGATTATATGCCAATAAAACTGTTTTAAATGAAAAATCAAAAAAGTATTAAATCATATATCTTTGTTTCTAGAGTCTTAAAAATGAGACAGAATGACTAGTAGGGGGTACCTAATATTATTGTAAATTAACCACATTTTACTTCTTTTAAAACCATTCTTTACATTTTCTCTGTATAACAGAAATAAAAATAATACAGCATGTCACCTGTTAAATAATAGCATAAACAGCCTTCTAGAAAAGAAAATAGAAATAAAAAAGAAGAAGAAGCATTCTGATGCACTTGCAGTTGATTTTCTCCTTGAAGAAGAGTAGGAAAATGGGGCTGACTTGATGCCCCCCGAGATAGTTAGTTTATTGTGCTAACCTGGCCCACAAACGCACAAGGGGTTAATTGAGGGGTGGGAGCATAAATGGCTCACTGAACCTCGCCTTTCTAGTTCTTGGCTTTCTGATGGTCAGACCAGGGTGAGGCTGCCTGGGCCAGTTCCCTGCTTTAGCTGGCAAGGCTCACTTCCTGCAAGACATCCCTGAGCAGAAGCTGCATGGTCCCACTGGATACAGACCTGAGTGCTGGAGCAGCCGTGTGGAGGCCCCTGCCAGCACTAAGATGCTTAAACATTCACTGAATCGATTTTCCTCCTACAGTTGGCATCATTGTGTCTGTTTTGTGAGATGGAGGAGGATTTTGTGGATTGATGTTGGACATATGAGTTAATGGGTTAATGTTGCACATGGCTTGGGCAGCACGTGGTTGGGATGTTTTCTTGATGCACACATAACCTTTATATAAAACTCTTGTACATGAGTTTCTGTGGACTTGTTTCTTTAAAGTACCCAGACTAATACAGCAGCTGACAATAGCAATTAATTACCTTGGTATCTGAACTTAGGTGCTTGTTTTTGTTTGGGTTCATTCATCTTCTTATATTATATCATACTTTCCATGAGAGTATGAATTTTGTTTCATTTCCTCCTATGTTTCTTACACTTCTTACACTGTCTGACAAATAATACAAGTTTAATAGCTATCTCTTCAGCAATGGAATGGATGAATAAAAGCTAAATCAATACCCATAAGTCAATGTAGAACACAGAGAAAAATGGTACAGCTTCCAACAAGGAAATTAGCAATTGGTTTAGATTATCCATTTATTGCAGGAAATGGGATAAAAGATGTCTTAATGGAAATAGACACAAGCATTATCAGCCCTAGTGGTGCTGCTAGTGGTGTTTAAGCAAAAACCTTTTCCTGGAAATTTTCTTCAGAGCCAGCATCACTTCTTTGTTCCTCAGGGTGTATATCAGGGGATTCAGCACGGGGGTGACTGCGCTGTAGATGATGGCCACGATCCGGTCCTGCACCATGGAGGAGGCTGAGGCAGGCCGGCTGTAGGTGAAGCCCACAGGTCCATAGAAGAGGCATACAACCATAAAATGAGAGGCACAAGTGGACAGAGCCTTTTGAAGCACACTGCAGGACCGGTGCTTGAAGAGAAGGAAGCCAATAATATAAAAGTAGGAGAGAAGGGTTAGGAAGAATGCCCCCATCGATATGCAGCCTGTGACAACAGCAAGAAGCCATTGATTGAGTAGTGTGTTGTTGCAAGCAAGTTCTAAGAGAGGCTTGACATCACAGAAGAAGTGATTCACTTTCTGAGAGTGACAAAAGTCAAGGCGCGCCGTCATGACTGAATGCATCAGGGCATAAAAGAAGCTGATCAGCCAAACTGCACCTACGAGCAATAGACACACTTGCTGGTTCATGATGAGCATATAGCGCAGGGGGTAGCAGATGGCCACAAAACGGTCAAAGGCCATGATGGCTAATAAGATGGTCTCCGTGCTTCCCAGAAAATGGAAGAAATGGAGCTGAGCAATGCAGCCTAGGAAAGAGATGGCTTTCCTAGAGGAGACAAGGTTCATGAGCACCTTGGGCAGAGTCACTGAAGAATAGCAAATATCCAGACAAGAAAGGTTTCCCAGAAAGAAGTACATAGGGGAGTGGAGTTTGGGCTCCAAGATGACAATCACTACTATAGCCCCATTGCCAACCAAGTTTATCAGGTAAATCATAAAGAAAGTCACAAAAAAGAAAGGTTGCCACTCTTGTGTGCTGGTCAGACCAAGTAGAAGAAACTCCTGCACTGTAGTGCCATTAGCCATGGCTGTGGGAAGCTAATACAATTGTAACCAGTTGATTTGGTGGGAATTTAAATGCACACTGCAGGGGTTAAGTAAAGAAAATGCATCATGTGGAGGGATTTAGTGATGAGGGGTGGTGCAGTGTTTAGAGATTTGACTGTTAACCAAAACTAAGAGGTCAAACACTACAGGCTCTGGGGATGTGGCAGTCTGCATCCATAAAGATTTACAGCCTTGAGAACCCTATGGGGAAATTCTACTAATCTGCAGCAAGTGTGGCTTTCTTTGTTGGTGATGGACTTGCAGGGAATGATTTAACAAGTTAGCACTAAATTTACCTAGGATAAACTTGGGGAAGACTGATACACATATCAAATGCTTATCCAACAAAATGAATTAGATCAACAAAAGCAGCATATTATAATGAATCAGATAGATGTAAAGACCATGAAGTCATAACTTTACATCTGACACTCAAATTAGGGGTTTAGACCATTGTTTTAAATGTTTAAAGTTTTTAATAAATTTGCCTTTAAGAAAAAAAACACCAGGATAATAGTTGTTCAACTCATTAAATTCTGTGATCTTGCAGGATCATCGACTAGCCTGGCAGTAATTACCCCACTTCTTCTAAAATGCATAAATCAACAAAAGAATGACATAAAAACCTGACAACTTAATCTTTCAGGGAAATGGAATCACAAAGTTGAGATTAAAATAAAAGCATAATCCAGGATTCATAAGATAGCACCATGGGAGTGGAGTTGACTGTTGGTGTTACTGGGAAAACTATGAACGTTGTTTGACTCTAACAGTAGGAGGTCCAAACTTTAAACAAAACAAACCTTTAAACACACATGAAAAAAAAAAGCCACAACTGTTATCCCCAATAGAAATTTCTACAGGGGAAATTTTTCAAGGCATTACCAACACAAAAGGGCATAGAAAAAATATGCATAGTATGAAGCAAGAGAAGAACTAAAGCATTGTCCTTTGTGAAAGAAAAGAATGATTCCTGTACCAAAAAGAGAGCGAGTATAGTTCATGAGCTGACGAAATAGAAGAATTACTACTAAGCTTGCCACCCACCAACACTAATGTTCCTCTGCTAATAATCCGTTCTAAACTGACATCAAGTCAGTGCTTACTCATATTGGAATCTACTACCCCTGGGGGTTCATGAGACTAACTACATCAGAGTGTAGAAAGCCTCCTTTCTCTTCCACAGAGAGATTGGTGGTTTGGAATTGCTAACCTTGCAGTTAGCAGCTCAGCATATACCCAGTTGGACAATAATCAGTTCAGAGCATCATACGTCAATGTAAGAGTCCAACAAAAGAATGTCAGGGGTTGACAGAAATATGTAAACCTTACAATCATAGTAACTGAGGAATCAGCCCAAAAGTTAGTTAAGGATCTAGTGAACCTGAGCAACACAATTTACAAAATTGACTAATAACCTATATATAGAACTCAAAACCCTCAAAGAAAACAGTTAACATTATGTTCAAATGTACATTGAACATTTGCAAAGCCAAGTATATACTGGTGCTTTTATAAAGCTACAAAATGTTCACAAAGTAAAAATCAATTTAGAAATATTTTGATAGAATTAGAAAACAATAAAAATATATTTAGACACTTTGTTAGTGTTTGAAACTAAAAAAAACACTCCTAAATAATTAATGCGCCAAATGAAAAATCAAAGCATGAAGTAAGAAATAATTTAAGCAGAATAACAATGAAGACCAATCCCGCCCTCCCTCACTGCCATTGAGTCTGTGCCAACTCATAGCCACCCCATTGCACAGGGTAGAGCAGCTCCTGTGAGTTTCCCAAACTTTTCACTGGAGTAGAAAGTCTCTTCTTTTTCCTGAAACAATGAAGGTAAGACATATCAAAGTTTTGTCACTAAAATTATACGCAGAAAAAAAATTACCTTAAATTCATATTTAAGAAAATAATAAATGTCAAATATGAATAAATTAATCTTTCATTTAATTATGTTACTAAATAAATAAGTGAATATGAGTAAATATACCAGAAATTCAAAGTTTAAAAGTAGAAAGAATGAAATAATAAAACAATATCATTTATTAAAAGATAGAGGAAATATTCAATAGGAAATAATGATATAAAGGAAAAGCATCACTTCATCAATTCTTGCAGATTGCTAAAGGAAAAGACAAACAAAGAAAAGGGAAATAGAGAGAAATTCAAAGTAACAACGAGAAAAACCATCTACATGTCTTGTCAATATTATGAACAATTTTATGCCCATACATTTGAAAATGCAGGTGACTATTCAATATGTACATTGTAGTAATCCGTGATCACTACTGTAGAGTTAGACAAAGTGACACAATAAGAAAAATGTTTAGCGAAATCAAGATGGAATCCCCAAAATTTCCAGGTCAACCACAGGAAGGCAATAAAAGATACCCAGAAACACAAGACCCAGAAGAAAAAAGCAGAAAACAGTAAAGGGCCAGGTTTATGCTCTAATGTGTCAGTAATCACCATAAAGTTGATGAGTTTAAAAGAAAGCATGGTCCAACAATATGATGTTTACTAGAAACTCGCTTAAAAGTTAATAATCTAGCAAGTTAAACATGAAAGAGTGAAAAAAGCCATAGCGTGCAACTATTATGAGCATGTAATACAATAATTGATTTCAATTTAAAGAGAATGACCAAGGATCAAGAAGGAATTTGTATGGTAACAAAATAATCCAATCACCTGGGAAACATAATAATCCTAAATGCAGCAAAGAGTAAGCCCTCAAAACACACAAAGCAAAAGCTGATAGAACTAAAATGAGAAATCTTCAAATTCACCATTATTGCTTGAGTCTCAATACTCATGTCTCAATGACTGTAAGAGCTGATGTTCCACAGAAATTCTCTAAGGATATAGCTCTGAACATCATAAATGGGAGCGCATTAAAAAATCCATGAAAAATAATTAAAGGCTAATTGAACTATTTTATAAGTTTTTTGAAGCACAGTCATATATAAGGAAAGTCAAAATGTATTGCTATAAAATCACAGATACCTTTATTAGATAAAACTATCAAAATAGGAACTTGTTTCTCAACATATCCCCCATCTAGGTCTTTGCATTTCTGAAGAAGTTATTCCCATTTCTGAAATTTTTTGGAAGAATTCTGTGTTCTCCATTTACGCCACATCCAAATTACAGTTTGGCCATCCTCGGGCAACTCAAAATGTGTCCCTTTTAAATTCCTTTGGCTTAGGGAACCAAAAAGGAGTCCACGGGAGGATGATGAGGATTATAGCATGTATGCAGGAAGGTTTCCCAGTCAAAGTCTAGCAGGGTGAGTGGTCCTTGATGTCCACAAAGGATGGGTAGGCACATAGTCCTGAGTGGGGGAAGGGCTCAGCACTTTGCTAGTTTTTTTCTCACCGGTATAGCTTTCCATTTTCTCTAGCATTCTTTATAACCTGCCTCATGGTTGTCCTGTGTCCTTTGGGGAAATCTACAATATAATCCTTTTGGAAGTTCACAAACACCATCGCCATAAACAACACTCTAAGCGTGACCTCTCTGCCTTGAGTTTAAAAGCTTCTGTTTCATTGGACATTTTAATTTTTTTTTTTATCAAGCCTTCTAATGAGACTAAGAAGTCTACTGAGAGAATTGGTCTGAAATCATATATTCATTATAGCGACATTTTTAAACATGCTTAGTCTGGACTAAACCCATGCTTGTCCGAGAACCAAAGTGGTAGTATTTTTTACTTCTCCTTGTAGGTCACTTAGACAGCAGTCACCAGTAAAACCATAGAACAAACCCACTCACTTTAATGAATTGAAACCACACACAGTAGGTTATCTAATCATAATAGAATGAAACTCTATATCAAATCGATTAGAAACTAGAGGCAAATCCTGCGAGTGGTGTGTGTGCATGTAATGCGTACTTTTGGATGAAAATGAAAGGGCAATGTCTCAAAAGAGGGAGGATGCAGTGAAAGCAGCGATATGAGGAAATGCAAGACACTAGTGCGCACACACCACTGAGCCATGGTGGCATAGTGAACCATGCACCGAGCTGCTAGCTCAGTCATTTGAACCACAAGATCCATAGGGCTGCTATGACGGGGACACAATCCAGGGGCAGTGGGTTTGTGTTGAATGATTACATTAAAATAAGAAACAATCTCAACATAATAATACAGATTCCTCTCTCAGGAAGTTAAGAAAAGGATTGAAAAAAAAAAACCAAGAACGTTGAATGTGCAAATGTTCTTTAAACAATTGATGTATGGATGGATTGTGATAAGAGTTGCATGAGCCCCTAATAAAATGATTAGCAAAAAAAAGTTGAAGGGAGAAAACAATGAAACCAAAGACGTAAATTAGTGGAACAAAACCCAGAAGTCATTATTAGGCTCACACAAATATGCTTAATTGATTTTTGACAAATGTCCAAAAGCAATTTAATAGAGAAAAGATTTTATTTTTAACAAATAGTAGTAGATGAATTGGACATTTTTATTCAAAAGTAAATTAATAAGTAAACCAACCTTTATCTAAGCCTCATATCTTATTTGTTAAATGGAGCAAGAACATTAATGTATAGCATAAAACAGAAAATTATAAAAAGAAGAAAATCATCAGGACTTAGGGTAGTTCAAATGTTCTTAGATTTGATACCTAAAGCACAATCCTTTAAACAAAGAATAATGATTGCATCTCAGCATAATAAAAATGCTTTTGCTCTGCAAAATTCCTTGTGAAGAAAGTTAAAAGATAAGCTATAGATTAGTAAAAAAATTTTTCATGTCATGTGACAAGGGACTAATATCTAGAATATAAAAAAGAACTCTAAAAAATTCTCTTAGAAAATGATAATGTGACACCAGAAGATATTTCACAGAAAAGAATATATCCATTGGCAAATAGCACATGGAAAGAGACTTAACATTATTATTTTTCAGGGTAATGAAAATTACAGCCACAATAAAGTATCACAAACATTTATCAGAATGGTCAAAATAAATTATAGAACAGCACTGCAGTGAAGTAGAAAGCGAACATAGGAATTGTTGATGATTTCAATGTTTCCCATTAATATGGAAAGCAAGTTTTTAGTAGCTATTAAAATTGAAGTTATTTAAACATATGGTTTGAATTATGTGCAGATATACTTCCACGTCTATTTATCATCCCATTTGTTTCATGATAGTAAAATATTAGAAGGAATCTAAATATCAGAAGTAGAAGACTAGAAAAATTGTATCTGTGAACTGGAATAATGTGCAGCTTTTATATACACCTGTAAACACTGAGAGAAGTGCACAAATTTTTTTTTCCGTATTTCACTGTGCAACCTGCTTCAATGCCTTAAGCCCAACAGATAAAGGCAGGAAAAAGTTCAGGGTGACCATGTGCTTTGGCATGGGACTCTCTGAGAGGCTCATGGGATCGGACCTGCCACAAATCCAAACTCATGCACGAAGTGTACAAATTATATGGATTATATGGGAAGATAGATGATAGTGCAATAGGTAGATATAAAAAATTGAACATTTTTACATGAAAAAATTGTAGCTACTCTGCATGTTTGCTGCATTGACTAACATTGAAATTCCCTGTTTACTGTTTACCTATTATAAAACTACTCTCATTAAGTCTTACTTATCATTTTTAAACATTTAGTTCTATAATTCGTCTACACAGCCCCCTGAATACAATGCTGTGCTCATAAAGGACATTTACAAGTTTGCCAGCGTGCACAGCAACGTGAGAAGCAAGCAGTGTGTATTTGTAGATTAAGCAAATGGTTTTCAGTGTTAAAGATTCAATTGTTTCAGCAATTCATTTTGGATTGGGCTGTGCTCCGTGACCTTAATGATTTTCAATGATTAATCAGCATTAGTGGACAGTATTTAGAATTTAAGTAAGACTTAAAAGTTATGATTGATGAAGGAAAATAGTTGCATGAATATGGATATAGGCGAGATATTCCTTTGAATTCGCGATGTTGGAGAAAATAAAATTAATTTTGTTAGACAGAAACATAATTAAAAAAACACTTTAACTGAAGCATACATCAAAAATTAAGGGTGCCTGCATGTGAAACTGCATAAGTAAATATTTTCACTACAGTTCTGATATTTTTCTTCTTCTTCTACCTGGATACTGGAGCTGTGTCTCTTCCAGTAAGGGCAACACAATTGCAAAGTCATGTGAGTTTCTAACACTAGATGTAATCCAACATCCTATCTACTACTCAAAGTAGAGTCTACTCTTTTTACGCATGTTAATTTTGACATACATTAAAAGGTTATTCAATGGTACACCCTTTCACCTTTACCTACTTTTTGTAACTTCTTTTCTTTCAAACACACATATGGACATAATCAAAGACACACATAGTCATACATCGAGTTACCACACACATCTTGTCTTGACCACACAGAGAGCCTACCCTGGAGAAAACAACAACAACAACAAATAAAACTATTGTTAGAAAAATAGTTAGTGAATTCCAATTCTTCCAGCTACAGATTTGTGGCTTTAGCCCGCTTGGGTTTCCAACCTACAATTTCCAGAGCCGGAATTTAAAGCTGTTGTTTTCCACGTATTCCCTGTACTAATTTGCCTTAAATTTCTTTGTCCATACTGACCGTGGAATGAATATAAAATTTGGTTCAGAAAGGATATATGAAAAACAGGAACTTGGTATATTTGTTGTCTCCTTAAATATCATAGAGAGTGCCTGTTGACCAAATCTTTTAATTTAGCATTTATTACAGACAGCAGATATCACATTTTATTCTGGACAGACAGGAAAAAATAATAGACGCTTAATCCTCTGTCAACTTCCTTTACTGGCATCCTGGGCATTTATGTCTTGGGATCTTCTCTCCAAGGCCCTATTCACTCCACATCGCTCTTCCCAGAAGCCTAATTTATTTCCCTTCTTAGGTGTGTTTATGTGGCATGATATTTATATTTTAAAATAATAATCTTTGATAACAGCTTTTGAGAACAAAAGAATTAAGAAAATACAAAAGAAGAAGAAGATACAGCTCCTATTCTTGGGACGCCTACCATCTAGAAAAATACAAATGATTTCATCATGCAAAGCAATTAAATGCAATCCACAACTAATTATCACTCCATTGTACACCCTCCGGAAAATGAATGATTTGGTCAAGTAAATGGTCAGACACTGAAGACTGCACAGTGAAGATGAACGAGGTTAACTTATATGGAAGGACTCAGTGTTTATGCAGTCTCTAAAATTCTGAGAAGCAGCTTTATGGAGCCTGTCAAAATAATGCAAGGATTCTGTTACTTACACTATTATAGTAAATATTTTTCTTAATGCAAACAGAGAAAGGATTTCATCCCTGAGCTCTCTTTCAAATCACTAAAACCCAGGAAAAACTTACTTTATTATTTAATAGCAATGTTACCCAAAGTTTTACTTCAAACCTATCCTTGATATTCAGGATATTAGTTTGGAGAGAGAGAGAGAGAGAGAGAGAGAGAGAGAGAGAGAGAGAGAGAGAGGGAGAGAGAGAGAGAATAGGACACAAGTTGGTTGCAAGATCGGACTCAAAAAAGGATAATCTTTTCCTTTGCTTTATTTGTATAATGAATGGGTTACAATGATGGAATTATTTTTCCTATGTTGAACTATTCTTACATATCTGGGAAGAATCCCACCTGGTCATGGTGGTTTTTATTCATTTATTTCTAATTTGGAGGTGTGTTTTTATATGAGGTATTGAATTCTAGAGTAGAATTTTTTTCAGAGTTTTTGCATATATGTTCATGGGGAATATTGGACTCTATTTTTCTTTTTTAATGGTAGTTTGGCTGCCTTTGGTATTGGGGTAATGCTTTCTTCATAAAATTAATTCAGGAGAATGTCATCCTTGCTAATATTCTGGAACAGATTAGGTAGAATTGGTGTAATTCTTCTCTTAACATTTGGTAGAAGCTGTAAGAGACCCCAATAAAATGATTTAGGTGTGAGTGTGTGTGTGTGTGTGTGTGTGTTTAAAGTCATCTGGGAAGGGCCTGTGTTCCTGTTGTTGTTCAGATTATTTTTTTATATCTTAATCAATTTCTTCTTTTGTTACTTGTCCATTATCATTTTCTACCTTAATCTTTATTAGTTTAGATAGGTGATATGTTTCAAGAAATTGTCCACTTCTTTTAAGACTTTTAAATTTTGACAGAGTTCTGTTCCCCATCGGGTTATGCTGTTCTCTTTTATGGCTGGTTCTATTGTGACATCACTCATTTCTTTTCTTATTTATGCTACTTGCAGCCTCTCTTTTCCCCATTATTAAATTTTCTAGTAGTTGAAAAAACATACCAATCTGTACAATCAAACGACCAATTTCTAGTCTTGCTCTTCTTTCTATTGTTTTTGTTTCTTTTATTTCTGCTTTAACTGTATTTCTTTCCTTCTGCAGACAGTAAATATTTTTTTTGTCTGCTGATCTTTTTCTAATTGTTGTAGTGGTTGGGTTTAGATGTTTGTGTTGGTTTTTCTTTTGTTTGGGATGTGTGTTTTTATGACTATAAACTGACTTCTTGGCACTACTTTTGCTGGAAAATAAAATGCCATGTGTCCCAGAAATCCCACAACTTAAAGAAATAAGAGCCAAGACCTGGACAAGGACATACACATCCATGCTCATTGAAGCAAAGAGCTAGATGTAAGCTAAGTGCATGTCAACAGATGAACAAATTAACACACTTTGGTGCATACACACACTGCAATACTGTGCAGCATTAAAGAATAATGAAGAATCCACAAAACAGCACACAACCTAGAAGAACACAACACACAAAGGATGTTATACTGGCATTATCCTCTTGAGGACAGAACAGAATTGATCCCTGGGTTATCTGTCTAAAAATCTTTACAGGAAAAGGCCATCTTTCTCCTGTGCAGCAGCTGGTGCATTTGCAACACCAACCTGGTGGTTAGCTGCCCAGTGTTCAGTCCATCGTGTCCCCTCTGTGCTGCCTAACTACACAGTAACCCTTTGTCACGAGTCAATTATGGCTCACAGTGGGCCTATGTAGGGTTTCCAAGATTCCAGGTGCCCAAGCACCACTGCTGACCCACTTTGAAAAGGAGCATAATAGAGGGTCCTGCAAAAACAACAACAGGGAGATGTTGGGTTTTATTCCAGTGAAAATAATTCACACCATGCTCTGTTTATCTAGTGAGAAATCTGGCATACACTCATATCCTCAGTCCTGGAGTAAACTCATTCCAACTTACCCTGTCATGATTTCTGTATTTCTGGAGGAGTCTCTACTCATCAGGGTAAAATGTGGGGTTTAGCAATTTTGATATAATTTTGTCTGAAATGAAAATGAACTGATCATTATATGGAAATGGAATGAGAACATATCAAGAGAAACATTATTTGGCCAGTTTCAATGGGAAAAAATGTGTTGACTGTATATGAAAATGAGGATTCTGCATTCTTGAGAGAAAATGTTCTTATGACTTTGAAAATGTGTTAAATGGAAGAAGGGAGGTGACAAATTGTACAAGGAAAAGACAGCTCTTTGGCAATGGGCTAGTGAGATCCAGAGTTGGCCCATTGCAAATAAAGACGATCTACTCAGTGACCGAGGAGGGGAGAGGGAGCCCTAGAATGGATTGTGCTTGTGTAACTCATCTTGGAGGTGATTTAACCATGGGAGGGGGAATGATCCAAAAATGTGATGTGGGAATAACTGTTCAGTTTTCCTTGATATGATTGAATGACTGAACTCTTGAATTATATGATATGTAAATTACTTATCAATAATACTGTTGAAAGAAGAAAGAAAAAGAAGCACAAGGAAATTAATAGTTCATCATAGGACAAGAGCAAAAATTAAGAACATCAGATTAACTGAAGAGTATTATTGACAGGACTCTAATTTTTTTAAACTATAAAATACATGCACAATTTAGAGATAAGAATTTCATAAAGTCAATTATGTTCATAAATGTCACATTAGCTGCTTAAATTTTATTTAGAAATAATTCAAACATACAGAGATGTTTCAAGATTAAGAAGAGTACAAAGAATGCCCACACACCCTTTACCTAAATGATCTATCTTAACATTTATCCTGTAACTTTACCATAGAAATCTACTCTTAACGCTCAGATTTTAGTAGCAGTGTTCACAAACAGTAATCATATGATTTCAAAAGGTAGATAATTCTCTAATATTATTTCTCAAAACACAGAAAATAAGAGCTACATTTCAAGAGAATTGAAATTTGGAGGCTGTCACTTTTTGTCCCACAGTTTTCAAAGCATTTTTAATGTCCTTATTCCTCAAAGTGTAAATGATGGGGTTCAGCATTGGGGTGACCACACTGTATAGTACGGATATCAGCCGGTCTTTGGACAAGGAGTACGATGAGATGGGCCGCACATAGGTAAAGATGGAGCTTCCGTAGTAGAGAAGGACAATGACTAGGTGAGAAGCACAAGTAGAAAAGGCCTTTTTCCTCCCCTCTGATGACTGGATTTTCAAAATGGTGGCAATGATATACAAGTAGGAAAGGATAATCCCCAAGAAAGGAGCCCAGCCAATGAAGACCCCAATGACGAGTAGCACCAGCTCATTGACTGATGTGTCCCCACAAGACAAGATCAGCAAAGGGGGGATGTCACAGAAGAAATAGTTAATCTGGTTGTTGCCACAGAAGGGCAGGCGGAAGGTCAATACAGAGTGCACCACTGAGTTGAGGAAACCGCTAACCCAACAGCAGGCAGCTAACTGGCTATAGAGCATCTTGTTCATAATAACGGAATACCTTAAAGGCTTACAAATCGCTATGTAACGGTCATATGCCATTACTGCCAACAAGAGACACTCCACCCCCACAAAGAAAAGGAACGCAAAGAGTTGAGCCACACAGCCCCTGTAGGAGATGTGCTTTTTCTCCGATAGGAGATGCACCATCATCTGAGGAACGTTGGTGGTGGTGTAACAGATGTCCAGGAAGGCCAAGTTCCTCAGGAAAAAGTACATGGGAGTGTGAAGTCGGGGGTCAGCCAGAGTTACCAAAATAATGAAGATGTTTCCTCCGAGGGTACAGATGTAGATCACAAGGAATATGGTGAAGAGTAAAAATTGCAAGTCATTTAGGTTGGAGAATCCCATGATGATGAATTCGGACAGAACGGTTTGATTTTCTCCTGCCATGATGTTTCCTCTCGGAAGCTGAGAACGGTCCACTGTAAAGTATAGTATTCATGTGCTTTAGCAGTAATAATCTGCAAGACAAGAAAGAGCAGCTTTATAGATTAAAATAAATCATTGTCTACATTGGGATAAACACTAGGAGATATAGAACACAGGAGGACTGGTGGCTGGTGGTTAAAGCATTCTTCTGCAAATCAAAAGTTTGGTGGTTCAAACCCACCTGCCATTGAAGAGAGCTGTGGCCATCTGGCTCCGTGGAGATAATAGGCCTGGAACTGCTATAGGTTGTTCTACTCTGCCCTATAGAGTAGCCATGAGTCCGAATGGACTCGATGAAGTTGGGTTTGTTTGTTTTTAATTTGTTTGGTTTAATATAGGATCAATGACAGGTCGTTATGGTGCCCACCAATCATCACTTTGAAAGCCTTTCCATTAAACATTTTCTGTGGGATACACATCACAGAAAAATAGGAACTTGTAGGAGAAATATAAATGGTAAAGGCCCGACACTTAGCAGCAGACGGGCTATTTATGAAAACGGAGTGGCAGACCCCTTTCTCCACATCCCTTTGTGTCTCAAAAATGGCTGGTGAAAATTATCAACAAATATTTTTATAGAAATTGTTATGTTCTTTGTATCTTGCCTTGTGGTGCCTTCTTGCTCTCTCTTGCACCTTTGAGAATTGCTTTTTATATATTTAGAATAATAACAAGCTATTGACTAAAAGGGATGGGAAAGGAAGGGAGAGTGTGAAAAAATTAGATCATACTAGACTATGTGTTTGGAAAAGCTCACAAAATAAATGGTCGCTTGAAACAAATTCTTACATTAATGCCTCTTAGGTGTGGAAATAAAGATAGTATGGAATTTATCATTAAAAGTACTGCTGGTTGAAAAAATACCTAGGAATAGAATAATAAACATATTTTATGGATCAGGGTTGGTGATAAAAATATGACAAACACTTGGTCTCTTTTTACATTCAAGCAGACTATGCACAACCTGTCCTCTTCCTACGATATAGGATGGAAAATTGGTTTCATCTTGAATATCAATTCTGACAAAGTGTAGTGCCAACTTTAGTAAAGATTTAAAGGACATGTTCAAGACCACATGACTGGCTCAGATAAAATACTCTGAGTCACTATACACAGTTAATCATTTCCATCAAAAATAGACCACTTCCTTACGCTGGTAATGTAAGTCAGAGGCTGCAACAGAAATTCATTAAATTTAATGATGACATCTTTCTGTCTTAGTCCCATTGCTAGATAAACTTCCAAACCTTTCCCCCTGAAACACATCCATAGTTATACTTTTTTTTCTCTAGACATAGGATTATTCTAACTATTTTTTCCATTAAAAAAGATTATTCTATTGTTGATAAATTTCCTCCACTTCCTAAACCACTAGGATGCTCAGGTTCACTGCAGATTAACGATATGGGTACAGAGGGTTTCAGATCAAAACATTTAAAAAGAACTTCAATCAATAGGTATAATCTAGCATTATTGCTGAATAAGTTTTCCATTATTGTTTTATGGAAACTAGACTGTGTTCCTATTTATTTTATATACCCATTTATTTGATTTGTGTCTATTTTTTCTTTATCATTAAAAGTTGTGTTGCTGTTAGGCACCATCAAGTCAGTTCTGACACATGAGGACCCTAAAAACAGCAGAGCACAACACTGCCTGCATTCTCACAAGTGTTGCTGTGCTTGAGCTCATTGTGGCAGCCACTGTGTCAATCCGTCTTGCTGAGGGCCTTCCCTCTGCTTTGCCAAGACCGATGTCCACTTCCAGGGAGTCTTCTCTCCTGATGGACATGTCCAAAGTACATGAGATGAAGTGTTACCATTCTTGCCTCTAAGGAGAATTCTAGTTGTACTTTTTCCAAGAGGGATTTGTTTGTTCTTCTGTCAGTGCTTGGTACTTTCAACATTCTTTGCCAGTACATAATTCAAATGCATCGATTCTTCTGGGATTGTCCCTAATCAATGTCCAACTATCATATACACATGAGTCACTTGAAAAGACCATATCTCAAGTAAGGAACACGTTATTCCCCAAAGTAACATTTTAAATAGATCTTGTGCAGACTGATCTTTTGACTGCTCATTCCATGAGAATTGATTGTTGATCCAAGCCAGACAAAATTCTTGACAACTACAATCTTTTCTCCATTTGTCATGATGTTACCATGCGGTTCTGTTGTGAGGATTTGGGTCTTCTCCACATCGAGTTGTAATCCATACTGACAGCTGCAACTCTTGATCTTCATCAGCAAGTGCTTCAAGTCCTCCTCACTTTGGGCAAGAAAGGTTGTGTGATCTGTATATAGCAGATTGTTAATAAGCCTTCCTCTTATCTGGAAGCCACATTCCTCTTCATATAATGTAGTTTCTCTGTTAGTTTGCTCAGCATACAGACTGAATAGGTATATTAATTGTGGAATACTTGAGAAATAAGGAAAATGATAAAGAAAATAGCCACAAGTCGCCATCAATAACACTGACTTCTAAATTAACTTTTATATCTGGATGGGGGACATTAACATAAAGTAAGCAAATGTAGATGATCAGATATAATAAAACATAATGAGATAGCACGTGCCATTTCCATATAATCAGAATCAATCCTGGGTCTTCTCCTAAATTCTATTACCTACTTGCTATTTGAACTTAAGAAGCTTATTTAAAATTTCTCGTTCTAATTGATCCACATGTAGAATCATAAGAATTGGCTTTCTCCAAAATCCTAGAAAAATATTTAGCTTTTACTGACAAAAGAATAGTTTGGTCAGTTATGCCCGTTGATTTATTTGTGTAAGGAAGAGGCAAAAACTTTGAGGGAGTATTGAGTTACTCATATTTTTTGGATGATAAGCATTTGTGGCTGTCATATATTCATAAAGCCACCTGCCTGACTAGCTACTGTGCCAACTAATGTTCATAGGATTTGACTAATGTGATTGTGAATGTGAACAAACAGAAGTTGCTTGCAATAGTATTCAAAGAGAAATAAAAGGCAGCACAGTATTTTATAAGTCCATTGACAGCGAAATATTGAAAGGGTTACATAAACAATCCCTGTTGTTAGAAAAATTTCTATTATAAAGAAAACATATCACCAGAGGCTAAGGTTGAACTCATATAGGGCACATTCTGTTGGTAACCTAAATAAAGGGCTAATTGGCTATAAAATCCATTCATTTAATCCCATCAGAAAGACACTCCTCTTCCTTTAACTTTTTTATCCAGAAACACTGCCCTTTCCGTGATGCTCACCTTCCTGACTCGAACACTGAAGACAAAATGGGTGAATAAGCAAATGAGGCAAAGAAAGCTGACGGTGCCTGGCTATCAAAAGAGATAATGTCTGGGGTCTTAAAGGCTTGAAGGTAAACAAGCGGCCATCTAGCTGAGAAGTAATAAAGCCCACATGGAAGAAACACACCAGCTTGCATGCTCACGAGGTGTCAATGGGATCAGGTATCAGACTTCTGAGACCCAGAATAAAGCCATACCCAAGATAAACGGGGTGGGAGGGTTGGAGTGGAGAATCAATACCCATTTGTAGACAATTGAACATCCCTCACAGAAGGGTCACAGGGAAGAAATGAGCCAGTGAAGTATAGCACTGATGAAACACACAACTTTCCTCTAGCTCTTTGGTGCTTCCTTCACCCAACTATCATGACCTCAGTTCTACCTTACAAATCGGATTCGACCAGAGTATGCTCAGTGCTACAGGTAATAGGCCGAAACGCAGGGAATCCAGTATAGATAAATCCCTCAGGGCCAACAAGGAGAGTGGAGATACCAGTAGGATTAGGGAAGGGTGTGGGGAGAAAAGGGGAAATGCATCACAAGGATCAGAACCCCCTCCCAGGGACATGAACAACAGGAAAGTGGATGAGGGGTGACGGAGGACAATGTAAGATATGGAAAAAATAATCTATAACTTAACAAGGGTATGTGAGGGAGGTTGGGCGGGCGAGACAGGGAAGAAATGGGGAGGTGATATCAGGGACTCAAGTGAGAAGAGAAGGCTTCGAAAATGATGATGGTGGCATGTGTGCAAATGTGCTGAACACATTGGAGGAATGTATGGATTGTGATAAGAGATTTAAGAACCCCCAATAAAAGTATTAAAAAAAGACACACTGCCCTTTGTGATAAACATTTTTATAGTCTTCTTTTCTGCCGAACTATACCTGTTATTAGCAGAGATATTTTATTTCTCTTGTGTCCATGATAATTGGTCACATAGCATTCTGTGTATAAACATGGAGAATGAATCATAATAAACCATTATAAGGAAAACATTTCCCTGCTTAATGCTAGAAACTCCACCTTATATAATATGAAAGACAATGTGTAATTTTAAAATATGTACTTAAGATGTTTAATCTCTTTAACCTTGTCACATATGAAGGTGACAGCTGACTCCTAGACCATGTTGGCAGAACGTCCATAGGTCAATTTTTTTTTAAGTAACCCAGATTTGAACATTGGAAACCTCTGCTTTCAGTGCTTTTAATGTTTCTACTGGAGCACAACTCTTGATGAATTTTTTTTACCTCACTCTGTTACAAACAGAAAACTTAAAAAAGTTAATCAATTGCTGGCGAATGGGTTGTGGTATGTGCTAACACAATTAAAGACCCCAGTGAATTAAACATGTGGTGCTGGGGCTTAGGCTATGGACTGCTAACCATAGGGCTGGCCATCCCACCAACTGCTCAGCTAGGGCAAGATGAATTCCTGGAAATCCAACATAGAGTTGCTGAATTGGAATCAAATCAATGGCGGTGAGTTTGTTATTTGGTAATAATAATCATAACTTATTATAAAGACAATAACTGGATTAATAGTATTGTAGGATTATGGCAGGAGAGATTGGGGGAAATGGGAAACTAGCAAGTGAAACAAAGTAGAAAATGTTCTAAAAATTATGATGTCGATAAATGCACAATTCTTTTTGTATGTTTAAAATCATTGACTTGTATGATGTGTGAATTATATATCAATAAAACTTGAAAACATTTAAGACCTGAAGAAGATTGTAAATACATATTAAATCGTGTCCCACATTAGCCAGATCAAGGGTGCCTCCCATAGGTCCTATCTCCATTGACTTCTTGAAATACAAAAAATAGTTCTGCTGACACAGAGCTTTGATCAATGTATGCACACCAATGTTCTGAGTTGGCAGTCAATAGACTCTCTGCTTCTTCTGATGAACTTCAGTTTTAATTACCTAGTATACCTTACCTTGTACATGACCCGAGATAATGATATAACTATAGGCAAACTGCAACGTCAGAGTAAAGGGCGGCAATGCTGTGTTCTTTTGGATTTTCTTTTCATTCTGACTGATGTTTGCTTGCAATAAAAACTTTCGGCCTGCTTTTACTTAGAAAGCAACTCCTAGTTTTTTATAGGAGATGCTCTCTCATACATGGATCTTTTTCTAAACCAAATAAAGTCTATAAAATTAAACTCACCAAAATAGTTTAAAAGCACAATTCAGAAGCCAAATAAAAGATTCCTGGAGTTCTGTGGGGTAAATGTGGGACTTCTAACTGCAAGGTTGGTGGTTCAAACCCTCCAGGTTGCCTGCTCAAAAGAAGGTTTACAATCTCCGAAACCCCCCATAGGACCATGCTGAGTGTGGATAGATTTGAAGCTGGTAGATAAATAGCAATAATAACAACATACCATGATTGTTATTTTACTTTACTCATTTTGCTATAGACCTGCCTTCTGAAATTGCAGATTGAGTTTGCTCCCTTCAACATAAAAGATTACTACATGAAACTGTGATTCTCCAGGATAAACAAGTTCTCAAGTAATATCCGTCCCCAAACCATGTTGTGCGCCTATTTTAATCTGTTCTAGCACCCTGTAGGCCTTTTGCCTTTTTGCTATTGTGGTCTAATTCATGTGTTCCTTATATAAAGTGACTGAAACACCAATAGAGTAGATAAAGCAAATATTTTAGAGAATTAGCACCTTTTCCTCTCCTGCAGTCAAAAGTATTTTTTCACTCTCAAAGAAGCCTTGCAGCTTCATATGCTTTGGCTTCCTAGGAACCCAGACCCAGGACAGATAACCTTACTTGCCTATTTTAAGGAGGGTGGGGGCATTCCATGTAGTGGTAAATCTTTTTCTTCTTATCCATTCCATAAAAAGAGAATAATTTAAGAAAGTCATAAATCTAAGCAGTAAGATAGGAAGAGAGGGAAAGAGAGAGAGAGAGATAGAGAGAGAGAGAGAGAGAGAGAGAGAGAGAGAGAGAGAGAGAGAGAGAGAGAGAGAGAGAGAGAGAGAGAGAGAGAGAGAGGAAAGTATTTACCTGTAATCTAAAATAAGGCATGGGAGCAAGTGTTAAAGTTGACATCTCCCAATCTTTGGAGAAAGCTGCTCTTATGGACTCTGAGTACACATTACAAGGATCCCCGTCCCTTGGGTGTCTA
Source organism: Tenrec ecaudatus (assembly GCF_050624435.1). Classification (NCBI taxonomy): domain Eukaryota; kingdom Metazoa; phylum Chordata; class Mammalia; order Afrosoricida; family Tenrecidae; genus Tenrec; species Tenrec ecaudatus. The sequence continues at coordinate 307,960,934 of NC_134530.1, forward strand.
TTTGGTTAGTAACACTTAATGAGAGCCTGCTGTCCCTAACTGCTGCCTACACTCTGAGGGTTGGCTTCAGGGAGTTGAAAAAGAAAAATCTCAAGTGAGCTCCACAATCATTCATGATCACTCAATAAAAACCTCAGCTAGGAACAGATTGGTTAGGGAGCAGTTTCTGCATTCCAATGTTCCTTTTGCTGCATTTAATACCACCGTGCAACTCCTAATGTATTTCACATTGTATTGCATATATATTTAGGAGGAACAAGTGTAAATTTAACTTTTATTCCAATTCACTTAGTGTAATAAACTCAATGAAAATAAATTAGCCTGAAAAAAATGTAAAACAAACTGAAGGTCCCATACGTTTTTAACATTTCCAAGGTCACACAGTGTAAACTCTCACTCAGCGAGTTGGTGTAATTTCATTTCCAAATAAGAAATGTCTCCTTCGTTCTACATCATAAATACTTAGCAATCTTTGAATGAGCATGCTGTACAGAATTTAAAGGACAAAATTTCAAGTTAAGAAAATTATCCCTTCTAAGAAACAGGGAATTATTTTTTTTGTTGTTTAATTTAAGATTGACAGGAAGGAGAGTAAAGGCTTGGTGTAGTGGTTACCAGCTGGGTTACCAACCACAAGGTCAGCAGTTTGAAATCACTAGCAGCTTCCTGGGAGAAAGATGAGGCTTTCTGTGAGGCTGTAAAGAGTGGCAGCCTCAGAAACTCAGAGGAGCTGTTGAACCTTGTCCAATAGAGTCTCTATGAATCAGCATCGACTCCGTGGAAGCGAGGAAGGGGTTGAACCGTAGTATGATTTTAAGATTATTCCCTGGATTATAAGCAAATATTTCTCAAAAATAAAATTTCAAGGCCGGGAAATTCACTTGCAAGTTAAAGAAAGGATGTAGTTGCGGGATGAAGCAGGCTTGATAGTGGAACAATGAAAGTGAGAAGGGAAATAAAAATAAAAGAGAAACATTAAAGTAACATTTTGAAGAATAAAAGGTAAGCTTTGCTGTCACATTTATTCTTGGGACAAAGAACACCTAACTGTTAAATATTGGGTTAACAAAGTTAGAGAATGAAGATGCCAGTCACTAACTTGTTTCATTGCAACACCATGAAATTCACTGCGTACAACTTTATCGACTACATGCTCACACAATTTCCAAGATTTTTGAAGCCTTTTTTGAAACGAAACCCTCTGTCGGACCATCTTCAAAAAAGTCAGCAAGTGTGAGGAAATCCTTCTCACCTCACATCTCTCTAAACATGCTGGGAGTGGTCTCCACTCTAAGGGCACCTGTGATTAAGTTCATCCCACTTATAGGGACAATACAGCATAAACGTACCATCTCTAGAGCTGTGTCCTGATCACTTCTTCAAAGACAGTTTGGCTATGTAAGGCACCATAATTGCAGGTTCTAGGGATTAGAATCTGGTACTCTCTCTGGGTCACGATGCTACCTTCCACAAGAAGGTTGTTTGTGGAGCAGATCTTTCAGGAGATGACCAAGTGCTCAGTTTTGGATGTGTTACACAATGTATACATGTAGAAATTGATAGTAAACAGTTATTATGACATCTTGGTGTGTATTAGAGAGATCTAGAAGCAAGGACAACACTTTGAAGCATAAACAGTTAAGAAACCGAGAGTCCAAAATTGTGCATATAGATGAGGTGAAGAAATGGAATGGCTACACAAATAAGGATAGAACCCCTCATCGTATGTACCTGTGGATGATCCTTCTGTCTTCTATCCTTCTTTACCTATTCTCACACCAATCTTCCCTCCCACAGCACACTATTTCTCTACAATTTTTAATCATCTATTGAAACCATGCTGAGAACACTCATAGAAATGCTCATAATTATGGGGTTTATGCGGAAAGCTCTAGCACCCTGCTGCCAGGCAAATCTCTCTCTGGTCCTTGACTCTCAATCATGTGGTTCTTTGGCTTCTGTCTTGCTTAGGCAAGAATTAGAAAGAGTCTTTAGCAATGCCAAATGAGCAAAGGGCATCATACTTTACAAGTCAGTCTCCAAAAGCACTCTGGTATACTTATCCTATGGGCCAGAGGGTCAGGAGAGATACTCCAACCAGTTAGCCAGGCAGTCACGGGTCCCCAGAGCCAATCCTGTCCACAATGGCATATGTATTGCAACTGTGGTCCTTTCCCTACTTCCTTAGCCCTGCCTCTACATTGATAAACTGACCTGCTGCCAGCCAGAATTTTATAATGATGTACTTCTGTTTTCTCTGCCACTTAAAATTACCACACAGCCATGAGTGCTTTGAACACATTTACAGCCACAGGCTGAAGATCTTCCTCATCAGGATAATATGTTTTTGTCTTGTCTTTGTCCCATCTAAAGGATTTTCTACAAAATAAATTAGAACTTGAGATATTTTCTCCCTAGAACAATAGTAAGAATAGCGATACATTATATACAGCCAATGTTATGGAACTATTCATGGAGAAATAGTGAATGGATGCTTGACTGTGTATACAGCCACCACCCACACCACACCTGCTTCTTTTGTTTTTACCTTTGCTCTTCTGTACATTTTTACTTTCTTCTTGTTTTTTCATTCCCTCTCGCTATTTTCCTCCCTTCTCTCTTTTTCCTCTTTATTTCAACTTTTAATTCTAAATACATATGTATATATGCATGAATTCTCCTCTTCTGGTCTGATTATTTGCCTGCTCCACACACTGTCTCTTCTGCTCTCTCTCTTTTTCCTCATGAAATATGTTTCCGCTATACTTACTAATTTCCCCACCACCACATATAGGCCAGAAAGACCCAATAAGTGCATATAAAACAAAGAGCAATATACTTCAATAAGTGCTAAAAATTCTAGTTATGGGAATTTAGAAATGCTGTCCATATTGTGCTATATTTCTGTATTTTAACTTTCACCGTATTTTAGCTTACTATATTTTCCTTTAATGTATTTGTGTCTTGTTTTATCTATTATAATAATTATATATTCTACATAAGCTTATTTCTAATGGTTGCACATTGGTACTTCATAATTCTTAATACTCTTCTTAAAATACATTTCCCCATTAAAAATTAAATCATTGGTCTATACAGATGTCCACTTTTTATTATTATAAGTACTTTTACTTGATTCTGCCTCTTTTTTTCTCCCCACTTAACCATTTCTCTCCCTATGTCTCCATTTTACTACCATATATTTTCTGGCTCATATGAAATCTGTTATGAGAGAGTTCCAAAAAAAACATTAAGAAAATAATTTAAAATAAGCACACATGTGGCAGTTACATAATTTCCTCTTAACTTGCAAAGGGATGGAGTCTGTCAGTCAGGTCATAGCCAATTAGGCCTCTGTGTGGCCATGGCCTCCTTCTGAGGATTCTGGAAACTCCTATCTTTCTCTCTGGAAGTAGAACACACACTTTCTTTCCCTTCGAGGCATCCCTGTTGACAAGACACATAGACTTACTCTAGAGCCCTGGACCTGGAGGAGCCCTGTGGAGACCTCTGCCAGTGCTGAAATGCTTCCACTACCACTGGAACCACAAGATTTTCCACCAACTGGACTGTGGTGGATCTTCCTGTATTCAATATCACTGCATGCATTGCATGAGTCTGAAGAGGAATTTATAGATTGGTATCAAACATGTGGGCTAATATCAGATGTATGAAATTGATCTGGACTGGGCTGGCATATTTTCTAATGTACAATCTTTGATATAATATTTTCTCCTACACAAATATGAGTCTCTCTGTATTTGTTTCTCTAGTTTATCCCGACTAATGCAACGCGTATAAGATGAAATGCTTAGGAATAAATCTAAACAAAGAAACAAAAGACTTGTACAAAGAAAACCACAGAACACTATTAGAAGAAACTGAAAGAGCAACACAAATGGACGAATATCTGTGTTCATGGATAGAAAAACTTCATATTGTGAAAATGCCAACTCTCTAACTAACTCAATGATTAAAAGAGCAGTGTGGTAGTTACATAATCTGGTGTCAACTTGTGGAGGGGTGGAGTCTACCCTGTTAATCAGTTTGACCCTTGATAACCTCATTTGGAGGCATGATGGAGATAAATAGCTTCCTGGAGGACGGATGCACTCATTTCCTGAGATGCATTACTGACAAACCCGATGGAGCTACACTGATGCAGCCAAACCTCTGGAGCTGGAGCAGCCACTTGGAGATCCTGCCAGTGCTGAGATGCTTCTACTGCCACTTGATCCACAAGGCTTTCCACCCACTGATCTGTGATCTTCACGCATTTGGCATCATTGCATGTGTTGCATGAATCTGAAGAGAATATTATAGATTAATATGGGATATATGAGCTAATATTGGAGTTATGGAATTGACCTGGGCTGGTCTGGGATGTTTTCTTAATATACAGTTATTCTTTGATATAAAGCTTTATCTACTGGATGGTTTCTCAATATTCAATTGCTATTGTATAGAAATCTCTTTCTTATACACATATGAGTTTCTATAAATTTGTTTCTCTTGTCTACCCAGACTGGCACAGTAGAAAGCCCAGTCTTTATCCTGTAGAAAGAAAGCTGATGGTTTCAAACTGTTAAATTTTGGGAGTGCAGCACAACTTGTAACCACTATGCCACTAGGCTCCTAATACTACCCAAAGCAATCTATAAGTGCAACGCAATTCTGATCCAAACTTTATCCATTAGGAAAATAATAAAACTAATTACCAACTTCATATGGAGAGGGAAGAGACCTAGGACAAGGAAAAGAAAAGTCTTTAAGAAGAAGAACAAAGTAGGAGGCCTCATACTACCCAACCTCAAAACCTACTATACAGTCACAGTAGTCGAAACAGCTTTGTATTAAAAGAGGTATAGACCAATAGAACAGAAGAGAAAAGCCCAGGAATAACTACATCCACCTACATGCATCTGATTTTGACAAACAATAAAAAATATTACATGGGAAAGGGAAATACTCCTAAATAAATGGTGCTGGCAAAATTGAATTCCCATCTGCAGAGGAGTGAAACAGAACCCATATTTGCCCTATATACAAAAACACACTCAAGATGGATTAGAGATGTAACTGTAAACCCCAGAGCTATAAGAATTATCAGTGATAAGATCTGGACAAACGTAAGTAGCCTATTGACAGTCATACAAATACCATCAAATAAAATAAGCATACATAGTACAAAACAAAGTAGATGACTGGAAGGTACTAAAAATAAGACATTGAAACCCATCAAAATACATCATCAAAAAAGTAACAATACAGTCCATGGATTGAGGGGGGTGGTCTTTAGCAATGACAGAATGGATAAGGGACTAATTACAAATATCTATACAATTCTGCCCCACCTCAATAAGAAAAAATAATAATCTAAATAAAAAGTAGGGAAAAGACATGAATCATCAGTTCCCAAAATTACACTCAAATGACTAATAAACACATGAAAAAAAATCACACATTTAGTAGTCACGTCAGAGATGCAAGTCAAAACTACAACAAGGTATTACCTTATACCCGCAACAATCCAAAAATAAGAACAGAAAACATCAAAAGCTGCAGAGCGTGTGGGGAGACTGGAAATTCTGTACATTGTTGGGTAGGCTTGTAAACATGCACAACCATTGTGGAAAGCAATAGGTCACTACCTAAAATAACTGGGATTAGAAACATCATATAACTAAGCAATGCCTCTTGTTGGTATATACCCACAAAGAAATAAGAGACACAACACAAACATACACGTGCTCTCCCTTGTTCATCACAACGCAGTGCACAATAGCAAGAAGATAGTATGAGAATAAAGAAACTATGATGCATACACACAATGTAACAGTGTACATCCCTAAAAATGTGATGAAAACACAAAACACCTCACACCATGGATGGACCTGGACACCATTATGGTGCATAAAGTCAGTGTATCATAGATGGACCAAAGCTGGGCCTCTGTTCTCAGGTCACTTGATTTTCTAATTGGTTCTCCCAAGCAACAAGGTGGTGTGCCTACCTAAGGCCCATAATCACTGCCTTATTTGTTCATCTAATAAGCACTTCATCATAAGAGTTCTCACCTTAGTTGGGGTCAGTTTCAAATGTCAGGGTGAGAAGAAGGCCAATCAGTTCCTTCCATATAACACTTGCTCACCTCAAATAAGAGACCCTTCTGCAAGGGTACTCAGTGAACCTTAATGGAAATGAAAATTCAGAGATGGGAATTTCACTTCCATTGATGAGTAAACCAGTGGGGTAACCTACCATTGTAACCTACTTAACATTACATATATAGACTCTCAAGGGGAGAATATGCCCAATATTATGCACTTAATTGAGCTAGTTTTTTTTGTACTGTTTCTTTCTGGTGCTTGGTGACCCAGGGCACATGCTATAGATGGCCAGAACTTTAGACTGTATCCTTTGAGTAGCACAACACAACATCCTTCAAAGGCCAAACCAGAGAATCGAAATGGGAAACACCACTAAGGGCACTGGACTTCACCTTAAACACACCGGTAGCAGATTAAAGGAACTGAATACTCCCTTGAATGTAAAGCTGAAATACCCTACTGTGAGAAGAAGCAGAAGTAGATGCTTATTATCACAGGTTATGGATATGGCCATCATTGGACTTTGGTTCAAATCTCTTGCCTTGAGAGTAGCCATAAATGGCAACTGAAGAATACCATGTGGCTGCTATTTTTACACTCTTTGCTTTTTATGACAAGTCTTCATCCTCCAGGTATAGTTCTGCCTTTGTGAAATGAACATTACTCAAAATTTTGCCAATATTCAACTCTCCTTTTTTGCTTAAATAGTATGGTCACTTAGTTTTAATTTTTGCAAGTCAACAATCCATGTATTTTAGTCTAAAAGTGAGCCAGTTATTCTTTCCTTTCTCAATAGTGTTTTAAATGCTATACCATCAGCTAATTAAGTGATACTATCAATAGAACTAATATATGCTCCATGGAGATGATTCATAATTTTCCGCAATAAAATGATAATGATGTATTTAAAGTAAGATAGGACATACATGTATCTAAACCATATATATGTGGATTTTGAGCTCTCACTTAATCTAAGAACAATTATTTCTTATGATATGGCCCTATTCAATACTTTTCCCCATGAAGATATCATTAAGATATTCATACTATAGCAAAGTGTGGTGAAGAAATCAGATAGTGCCCGGATAGCATCTGGAGTCTGATGGGTTTATATTAAAACAAACAGCCACCTGCCTGTGGATCCAAAGGTTACAAATAATAAAATCTAAAACCATAGGAGAGAATGGAATTGGAGCTTAAATTCTGAGTATCCAGTTTGCAGAAATATGGATGACAATGAAAGCCCAAAATCCATTGGCTGCGTTCCTACATGTAAGTGAAATTAGGTTAAAATGGAAAACCTTATCATTCATCCTCCCTCCTTGTTATTTTTTAAAACATTTTATTAGGGGCTCATACAACTCTTATCACAATCCACACATATACATTCATCAATTGTATAAAGCACATCCGTACATTCTTTGCCCTAATCACTCTCAAAGCATTTGCTCTCCACTTAAGCCCTCTGTATCAGGACCTCTTTTTTCCCCCTCGCTCCCCGCTACCCTCCCTCATGAGCCCTTGATAATTTATAGATTGTTATTTTGTCATATCTTGCCCTATCCAGAGTCTCCCTTCCCCCACTCTCTGCTGTCCATCTCCCAGGGAGGAGGTCACATGTGGATCCTTGTAATCAGTTCCACCTTTCCAACCCACTCACCCTCCACTCTCCCAGCATCGCCCCTCACACACCTGGTCCTGAAGGTATCGTCCACCCTGGATTCCCTGTGCCTCAGCTCCCATATACCAGCCCCCTTGTTATTGTTGTTACATGCCAATGAGTCAGTGCCGACTCACAGTGACACTTTGGCCAACAGGATGAAATACCGCTGGGTCCCATATCATCCTCAAAATTGTTCTTCTGTTTGATCCCATCACCCGTCATTGCAGCCACTGTGTCAATACATGCTGTCAAGAACCTCCCTCTTTTTTAGTACCCATCTACCTTACCAAGCATGATGTCATTGTACACAGACTGATGTCTCCTGACAACATGTTCAAAGTATGTGAGATGAAGTCGCACCATCCTTGCATGTAAGGAGCATTCTGGCTGTACTTAAATTGTTCTAGTTTCTATTATCTTCTGTTATCTTTTCTACTGAGGTTTTTCTATGTTTTATTTTGTCATTGTTGTTAGGCTTTTGTTTGTTTTTTGCTTGTGGTATTCTATGTTTTTGTCTTATGAAATCCGGAACAGGTAAATCTATTGAGATATTAACTAGATTAATAGTTTCTTATCGCTATGGGAGGGGAGGTTGGGGGGGAAGAAAAGCTAATAATAATGAGTACAGGAAAGAATAAAATGTTCTAAAGTTGATTGTAGTGCTGATTGCACAATATTTTAATATGGTTAAACTATTGAACTCTTTATGTGTGAGTAGATGTCAATAAACTGTTTTTAAAAACATTTTAATAAGACAGTCTTGACAGGCTTGATTTTTTAAAAATTCTCATTTCATTGGGGACTCGTGCATCTCTTGTTATAATCAGTACATTGATTGCATCAGGCATATATGTACATATGTTGCTTTCATTCTTTTGCAGACATTTACTTTATATTGAGCCCCTGGTATGAGCTCCTCATGTTTCCTCCTTCCCTTCCCACCCTATACCCCCTTTGTGGATTATGAATTATTAGTATTTTCATATCTTACATCGACCACTGTCTCCCTTCCTCCATGTTTTCTGTTGTCCTTTCCCTCTGAAGAGGGGTGTATGATGATGTGTTGATCATTGTGATCAATTCTCCCCTTTTCCCTTTCCCTGACAAGTTTGATTTTAAGGAGCATTTTGTTATACTTCTTCCAGGCAAATGTGCTTGCTTTTCTATCATTCCTCCATATTTCCAATATTATTCACCAATACCATAATTCAAATGCATCAATTATCCTTCAATCTTCTTTGTTCATTGGACAAGTTTCTCATACATATGAGATGATTGAAAAAAACATAGCTTGGGTCAGGCACACCTTCGGCTTCAAAGTGACATCCTTGCTTTTCAATATATTAAAGAGGCCTTTTGCAGTATATTTTCCCATTGTAATATGTAGTTTCATTTCTTAACTGGTGCTTCCGTGAAAACTGACTGTATATTCAAGCAGAATCAAATCCTTGTTAATGCCAAGCTTCTCTATATTCATCATACCACCTATTTGTCCTGTTGGGAGGATTTTGGTTTTCTTCAGAGGGAGCTGTAATCTATACTGAAGGCTGCAGTTCTTGCAGCAAGTACTTCAAATCCTCCTCGTTCAACAGGCAAGGTCTTCATCTGCATATCGCAGATTGTTAATAAACCTTCTCCAATACTGTTGCCACCTTCTTCTTCCTAGAGTCCAACTCCTCAGATTACTTGCACAGTGTTCTTATTGAATAACGATGGTAACAGAATATAACCTTGATACACAAACTCCGTGATTTCAGACATGCAGTATTTCCTTGTTGCATTTGAACAACTACCTTTTGCTCCAGGCACAGGTTCAATATGAGCACAGCGAAGCGTTCTGGAATTCCCAGTTTTCTCAATGCTATCCATATATGTTATGATCCACAAAGCTAAAATTCACAAAATGCTTTTGCATAGTCAAGAAAACACTATCCTTGGAGCCATGTGCCCTTCTGAATCCAGATTTAAATTCTGGCAGCCCCCGGTTGTTCTGCAACTCTTTTTTTTTAATTTAACTTCAGCAAAATTTTACATTGATGTGATATTAAGGATATTGTTTAGTTTCCACCTTTCTTTGGAATCGACACAAATATGGATTTCTTCTAATCGCTTGGCCTTGCATCTGGCTTTCAAATTTCTCGGTCCAGATGAGAAGTGCTTCCAATGGTGCTTCAGCTGGTTGAAACATTACAGTTAGTATTCTGTCCATTCCTGTAGTCTCTTAGATGACAAATTGGGCTGCTAACCACAAGGGTGGCAGTTCAAACACACCAGCTAGCTGCTGAGTGAGAAGGATGAGGATTTCTACTCCTGTGTCAATATGTGTTGACTAGAGAAACAAATTCATAGACAATAATATGTATGTAAGAGTTAGTTTGATATCAAAGAGTTATTTTACATTAAGAAAACATCACAGCCCAGTCCAGATCAAGTATTTAAGTCCAATATTAGCCCACATGTCCAATACTAGTCCATAAATTCCTCTTTAGACTAATGCAGCTATGCAATATTGCCAAGTGCAGGAAGATCACAGGCCAGTGGGTGATCCAGTAGATGTAAAAGCATCCCAGTGCTGGCAGGAGTCTCCATATGGATCCTCCAGCTCCAGGGCTCTGGCTGCATCAGCATAGTCCCATCAGGTTTGTCATCAGAAATGTCTCACAGGGAGTGGCATGTGTCCCACCTCCAGAGAGCTATTTATCTCCTTAGCAGCTACAAATGAAGTCATCAATCTGTGACCTCCTGACAACAGATTATGTACAATATTAAAAACCCACAACGACAGTTTTACTCTGCCCTATGTGGTGTCTATGAGACAGAATCCACTCAGTGGCAGTAAGGTGTTTTTTTTTTTTAATTGGTGTTTTTTTCAGTAGCGTCTTCAGTGCAGTTTAAACTTCTTTCAGCATCACTGGTTCTTGATCATATGCTACCTCTTACATGGTAGACTATTAACTAGTTGTTTTTTGGCACCATGACTCCTGTGTATTCCCTCCATCTTTTTTCATCATTCAATATTTTGGACATAGTAAACTCTCACTGCTGCCAAGTCAATTCTGACTCATAGAGACCCTATAGGAAAGAGTAGAGTTGCCCCCTGTGCATTTCTGAGACTGCCACTCTTTACAGGAGTAGAAAGTCTCATCTTTCTTCCCTAGTGTGGTTGGTGCTTTCAAACTGCTGACCTTTCAGTTTAAATATTTTTCTTCAGTTCTTTACACTTGAGGTATGAAGAGTATGTTCTTCTTTTTCTTCTTCCTCCTCCTCCTCCTCCTCATCATCATCTTTTTTGTTTTCTAACTCCAGGTCTTTGCACATTTCATGATAATATTTTATCTTCTCCAACTGCTCTCTTGAATTTTCTATCCATCTCTTTTACTTCATTGTTTCATCCATTTGCTCACCCTCCTGCTCTTTAAAATTACATTTATTTATTTATTAGGTTTATTTTCATATAACTCCCTTATCATACATATCAATGGTGTAAACATATTAAAGAGCAGTGCAATCACCACCATAAACAATTTTAGAATTTTTCTTCGTTCTTGTACACATTTTTATTATCTTCCTGCCTTTCCCCAACCCCTTGTCCAAAAAAACCATTAATCCATTGACTGTTTCTATAGATTTACTTAGGCTGGATCTCATAGAAATAAAAACATATACCCCACACAACAACAGTTATAACACAGAAAGTCCCAATCCAAAAGAAAGCAGAAAATAATAATAATTTAAACTTTTAAGATGTTCCAATGGAAGAACTAATAATAAGGTGTTAAATTTTAACCTAACTACCATCAGCCTTAACCTACTTTCTAATGCACTGTCTGATAGCTAAACTGTTTACATCCCTGGGCCATGACCGAAATAGGATTCTTTAAAGGCTTCATTGATATGGGATCTTTGCAAATGAATCTGGGGCTTCCACTACACTCAGTAACTTTCTGCAAACCAGGTGGGCAGAACACCTTTCCCTGCTCCAGTCTTGGATTGTATTATTGCCAAACTTTGGATTGCACAGACTGGTGTGCTTCTTCCATGTTGAACTCAATAAAATGGCCAGTTGTTTTAAGACAACCCTTTGAGACCTTAGAAGCAATTTTCAGTCTCTTCTGACAGTTACCTTGATTTCTTCTTTCTTTCCTTGAATTATAATGACTCTTTGTTTCCATTTTGTAGGATGTTCTTGATTTGATCCCACAGTTTATCAAGTCTTTTATAATTATTGTTCAATATGTCAACAGTAATCTTCAGATGTTCTTGAAATTTGGGTAAGTTATATGCAAGGATGTATTTTTCTTCAACTTATATCTAAAATTATTTTTTGAATTCATAATAATATATATATTAAGAGAAAGACTTGCTCAAGAAATTTCAAAATGAATACAAAGTGCAACAAAGTTAATTCAAGGTCAGAAGGACTGTTATACAAAAAGAAATATCCTTGCTTGATACAATTGATGTATGGATTGTTATAAGAGCTGTGAGCACCCCCAATAAAATGATCTTTTAATTTAAAAAATGATATAACAACCAGCCCGACAACTATATGTAGATATATACACATATGTATACCTTAAAACACAATGATTCACTTTTTTAATTTATTCATTTATATTTTATTTAACATGTGGTGTTGGAAAATGCTTGGATAGCTTTCTCTTTTTTTACTGTTAGTGATTTTTCTTAAATAGTTTTATTAGGGTCTCATACAACTCTTTTCACAATCCAAACATATATTAATTGTGTAAAGCGCATTTGTACATTCATTTCCCTCATTATACTCAAGACATTTGCTCTCCACTTAAGACCCTGGCATCAGTACCTCATTTCCCCCACCCCCCGTATCCCTGCTTACTCTTCCCTCATGAACCTTTGATCATTTGTAATTTATTATTTTGTCATATTTAGAAATGTCTGACCCCTCCCTTTACCCACTTTTCTGTTGTCTATCCCCCAGGGAGGAGGTCACATGTAGATCCTTTTAATTGGTTCTCCATTTCCAACCCAACCCTTCCCTCTACCTCCCAGTATCACCAGTCACACCACTGGCCCTGAAGCGATCATCTGCCCTGAATTCCCTGTGTTTCCAGTTCCTATCTGTACCAGTGTACATCCTCTGGTCTAGTCAGACTTGCAAGGTAGAGTTGGGATCATGATAGGGGGTGGGGGTTTAGCATCTAGGAAGTAGAGGCAAGTTGTATTTTTTATCGTTGCTACCTCACACCCTGACTGACTTGTCTCCTCCCCAAGACACTTCTGTAAGGGGATATGCAGTGGCCAACAAATGGGCTTTGGGTCTCCACTCTGCACTACCCCCCTCATTCATCATGGTAAGATTATTTTATTCTGATAATGCCTGATACCTGATCCCTTCGACACCTCGTGATCGCACAGGCTGGTGTGCTTCGCCCATGTGGGCTTGTTGCTTTCAAGCTAGATGGCCTCTTGTTAAGCTTCAAACCTTTAAGACCCCAGATGCTATATCTTTTGATAGCCAGGAAACATCAGCTTTCTTCACCATACTTGCTTATGCACCCATTTGTCTTTAGTGATCTTATCATGGATATGAGTACACAATGATATGATTATTTGTTCTCTGATGCCCAATAACTGATCCCTTCAGCAACTCGTGATCACATAAGCTGGTGTGCTCCTTCCATGTGGGTTTTATTGCTTCTGAGCTAGATGGCCACTTGTTTACCTTTAAGCCTTTAAGACCACAGACACTATCTCTTTTAATAGCCGGGAACCATCAGCTTTCTTCACCACATTTGCTTATTCACCTGCTTCGTCTTCAGCGGTTGTGTCGAGAAGGTGAGCATTATAGAATTCCAATTTAATAGAAGAAAGTATTCTTGCATTGAGGGAGTACTTGAGTGGAAGTCCAATGTCCTTCTGCTATCTTAATACTAAACCTATAAATATATGCACATAGATCTTTTTTCCCATCCTCCTATATAAATATGTTTGCATACGTATATGTCTTTATCTATACCTCTATAACTGCTCTTTGCCTCCAGCTATTTCCTCTATTTCTCTTGACTTCTTCCTGTCCCACTATCATGCTCAGTCCCTATCAGGGTTTCAGCAATTCCTCTTGGTTACATTACCCTTGATCATGCCCTACCAGACCTCCCACACCTGCTCACCAGCAATTTGGATTACTTGCTGTTTTCTTGTCCCTGAGTTTGTTAACACCACTACCTTTCCCCCCACCTCCCCACCTCCCCACCTCCCCCTTTCCATTATCCCCCCAGAACTGTTGGTCCCATTGTTTCCTCCAGATTGTTCATCTAGCCCATCTTATTTAGAAACACCTGTGGAGATAATAACATTCACAAAAACAAGACAGAGCAAAACCAAACAGCAATGCAACATACCAATTACAAATAAATAATACAACAAGAAAGAAAAACTTGTAGTTCAGGGTTTGTTTTTTGGTCTTTAGGAGTGTTTTTCAGTCGAGTCTGTTGGAGCGCCACCCCCTGACCATGAAGTTCACCTTCAGCCTTTCCTGCGGACCTCACTGCTCCATTCACTTGCTGTTCTGTTGTGCCCGCCCCCCCCCCCCACCCCACGCCCTTAGTGTTTTGCCTCGGTGTTGAGGGATCTGATTGGGTGCAATTCCCACACTGTGTCTATGGTGTTGCCCCTTGTAGGGCTATGGGTCGGTGAGGGGCGTCTTGTCTCATAGTGAGGCTGGCCATGTGGTCCTCTCTGTGAATTGGCTGCGCTAATTGGGAACACCATCTGCAAGGCCTGTTGGGCCAGTATGTGCTCCACTCTCTCCTTCTCTCCCTTCATCTGCTCCCTTCATGTGCTCTGACCATATATGTCCCTCCCCTGGAGCTGCAGATTCAATGCCGTTATTTTAAATATTTTTTTCCGGGGGAGTAGTAGGTGTCCACTTAGTATCTGAGATTGGGGCCGGCCCCCCAGACCTCTCCACTGGTTCCCTACTCCACGCCGGCATGTTGCATTCACATCTTGGAGCACTGTGTTGAATTCTGGTACCGCTTTTCCTGCGAAGATATGAACAATACCCTCCCCTTGCGTGGGTTATTGCCCTGTGCACCTGTTACCCATTTCTTTTTCACTATTATCTTTTTTCCTTCCCACGCCTCCTTTTAATTGCCTACCATGTGTATCCATGTATTTGGTCTGGTCCCTGCCATATTACCTGGTGATCATCCCAGGAATGTTTGTATACAGTAGCTTTTTTCCCTATGCCCTTTTTGCAATTTTTTTTAAAAGCTCACCTCAGCGGACTCATATTGTACTTTTCCTTTTGTGCTTGGTGACTTTGCTTAGCATGATTTCCTCCAGTTCTACCCATGCATGGATGTATTTTATACGTTCATCACTGTTTTTAGCGATGTATAGTACTCCATTGTATATATGTACCAGAGATTTTAATCCACTCGTCAATTGATGCAGATTTGGGTTATTCCAACTCCTTGCAATTGTGAACTGTGCGCCATGAATACTGGAGCACAGATGTCTGGCCTTGGTTTGTTTCTTGTCTCTTCTGTGTATATGCTGAGTAGGAGGATTGTTGAGCCATATGGTAACTCGATTTCCATCTATTTTAGATATCGCCAAATCGATTTTCCAAGTGGCTGCACATACTTACAAGTCCACCAGCAATGAATGAGAGCTCCAGTCTCCCCATAGCCCCTCCAACACTTGTTGCTTTCAGATTTTTTGAATTGGGCTACCTTTGAGGGTGTTAGGTGGTACTCATTGCTGTTTTAGTTTGCATTTCTCTTATGGCTAAAGATTGGGAACATTTTCTCATATGTTTGTTGGCCATTATATTTCTGCCCCTGTGAAACTTCTGTTCAGGTCCTTTACCCACCGCTCAAGTGGGCAATTCATTTTTTTTTCTTTTTGGAAGCTAGCAGAGTATTGTAGATTTTAGTAATAAGTCCTTTGTCTTATATGTCATTGCTAAAGATGTTTTCCCAGTCTGTGGACACTCTTATTATTCTCTTGATGGATTCTTTCAATGGACACAGGTGTTTTATCTTCAGTATATCTCATTTGTCAATTTGTGCCTCCTCTGTGTTTGTGTCCTTCTGTATTTCTGATAGCCTATGTATCCCTGTGCAAAAGTCCTCAAGTTGGTCCCAGTTCCCTCGTTGATGGCCTTAGTAGTTATGAAGAGTTCTCTGCTGATGCTAGGGTTTTTCCCTCTCCATATGAAGTTGGTAATCAGTTTTTCCATTTCTTTGAAGAAAGATGAGTGCACTTGTATCAGAATAGCATTAAATTTATATAGTGCTTTTGGAAGAACTGACATCTTGACTATATTGAGAGTTCCAATCCACGAGTAAGGCATACTCTTCCCTTTGTTGAGGTCATTCTTGGTTTCTTGCAATAGTGTTCTGTAGTTTTCCCCACATAGAGTTTTTGTTCTTTTAGTCAGGTATATCCCTAGATATTTCAATTTGTGTTTGGCTATTGTGAAGGGTACCACCTTTTTGATCTCCTCTTCTGTGGCCTTATCCGATATGTGTAACAGTCTGATGGACTTCTGTTTGTTGATATTGTATCGGCCACTCTGCCAAATTCTTCTATTGCTTCCAGTACTCCGCTTTTGGAACTTTGGGGATTTTCCATATATAAAATGATATCATCTGCAAATAATGCTAGTGTCACCTCTTCCTTCCAGAGACGAATACCTTAGATGTCTTTTCTTGGCCTTGTGCTGTTAGCTGAAACCTCCATCACGATATTAAGTAAGAGTGGGGACAAGGGGCATCCTTGTCTGGTCCCCCTTTTCAGTGGGATTGTGTTAGTCTTTTCTCCATTGACTACCACGTTGGCTGTTGGTTTTTCATATATAGCTTGTATTGTCTTGAAGAATTGTCCTTCCATTCCTATCTTCTCTAATTTCTTAAACAGGAATTGGTGTTGGATGTTGTCGAATGCTTTTTCTGAATCTATTGATATTATCATGTGGTTCTTATAGTTTTTCATGTCAATGTGATGAAAAATACTAATGGTGTTTTGTATGTTGAAACATCCCTGCATCCCTGGTATGAATCCCACTTGGTCATGGTGAATTATTTGTTTTACATACTTTTGTATTCTGTTGGCTAGTATTGTGTTAAGGACTTTTGCATAGATGTTCATTAGGGATATTGGTCAGTAGTTCTAGATCTTTGGGGGATCCTTTCCCAATTTTGGTATCACAGCTAAATGAGCTTCATAGAAGGAGTTCAGGAGTTTACCGTCTTTTTCTATGTTCTGAAAGAGTTTGTGTAGGACTGGTGTTAGTTCTTCCCTAAATGCTTGGTGGAATTCTCTAGTGAAGCCATCTGGTCCAGGGGATTTTTGTGTTGGTAATCCCTTGATAACCTTGTCTATTTCTTCTGAAGCTATGGGTCTGTTGAGATTCTTGACATCCATCAGGACAGTCTAGGGAGGGATTGTTTTTCCATGAATTTGTCCATCTCTTCCAGATTTCTGAATAAATTAGAATACAATCCTACATAATACTGTGTAATTTTCATTTTGATTTCATTAGAGTCTGTTGTAATGTCCACACTTTCATCCCTTCTTCTTGCTGTTGAAATTAGTTCCCTCCCTTATTTGGTTAGGTTTACCAATAGTATGTTAATTCTGTTTATCCTTTCAAAGAACCAACTTTTAGCATTATTTTTTCCCATAGTTTTCTCATTTTCCCTCTCCTGAATCTCAGCCCTGGTATTTATTATTTTTTTTCTTTTGCTATTAGTAGAATTGTCCATCTGACTCTACTCTTGTTGTTCTAAATTTTATGCCAGCATATCAGTCATGAGTCTCTCTTTCTTTTTCAGGTGTGAATGTATTGCTATGAAACTTCCTTTGTTGTGTCCAATAAATTTTGGTGTATTGTGTGCTAATTCTCATTGGTTTCTAGAAAATTCCTAATTTCATCTCTGATCTGTGCCAGTACACACTCTTTTTGCAGTAGAGTGTTATTCATCCTCCAATTGTTTGCTCTTTTTTTATTCTTCTTCCTTTTGTTGATTTCCAGCCTTGTGGCACAGTACTCAGAGAGAGAAAGGTCTGTGTATCAATGTGCTTAAACCTTATGCCCGGGCATGTGGTCTATCTTTGAATATGTGCCATGAGGACTTGAGAAGATTGTGAAATTTTTGTATTTGCATGAAAAGCTCTGTAAATATCTATCAACTCCAATTGTCTAATTGTAGTGTTTAGATCTCTAGCCTCCTTGTTGAGTTTCTTTCCCTGTGATCTATCTTTCTCATAGAGCGGTGTGTTGAAGTCACCGACTATAATTGTTGAGGCTGTGATTTTTTTTTTAATCTTTTGTAGTGTTTGGTTGACCTAAGCAGTGGGTCTCTCATTTGCGGAATATATATTTACAATGCTTAGTGGTTCTTTGTCTACCATTCCCTTGAGCATTATATAGTATCCTTCTTTATCTCTTTTTATGGTTTGCACTTTGAGGTCAATTTTATCTGAGATTAGGATTGCAACCCCTGCTTTGTTTGAATTGTAATTTGCTTGGTATACCTTTCTCCGGCCTTTGCTTCTCAGCCTATTTTTGTCTGTAGACTTGAGATGTGTGTTGCCTTTAGGCAGCAGATTGATGGATTGTGCTTCCTAAGCCAGTCTGCTAATCAATCTATTAATGACTGAGTTATGGCCATTGATATTCAGGGTTATTTTCTCCATCTGTGGACTCTGCGATGTCATCTTATAACTTCTGTGTTGGGTGTTTTCCTTTCTCATTTGTGTGTTGCACATGTCTCTCTCTCTCTCTCTGTGTGTGTGTGTGTATCATTTTTTAATTTTTTCCATCCTTAAGCCAATGCTCTCTTGGGGTCTATTTTCTCTTTATTGCCATCTGGATTATGTTGTTTTATGTGGTGGTCTCTTATTTGTGCTTGTTAAGTGTTGTTTTTCTGCCCATACAGGGTCAGCAAGGATCTTTTAAATGGCTGGTTTTTTTCTAACATATTTTTGAGTTTTTCCTTGTCTGGGAAGAGCCTTACTCTCCATCTATCTTGATCAGTAATTTGGCTGGGTATTCTTGGGTTTACATTGTTTTCCTTCAATTTTTGGACTATGTTACTCCACACTCTCCTCTTCTTCATAGTTTCTGCTGATAAATCTGAGCATATTCTTATTTGGGAAACAATATATGTGATTGATTGTTTTCCCTAGCTGCTCTCATGATTTTCTCCTTTTCCTCAAAGAGGGATAGTTTAACTATCATATGCCTTGGTGACTTCATCTTGGGATTCAGTGTATCTAGTGTTCTTTCAACCTCCTGAATGATTACCTGCTGTTTATTAATTAAGCTGTGAACATTTTCCTCCATTAATTCTCACTATTGTTGCAGATGACTTCTTGGTTGTATCTTCCTCTGGTAAGCAAATAGTTCTAATGCTGTTGTGCTTCATAGCATCAGACATAGCTCTTAGGTTTTCTTCAGCTTCTCTGATTACCTTATTAGATTTTTAGTCACGTTTGCTGAAGTCTGCCTGGCTGTCCTCCAAGTCACTGATGCAGTTCACTGCTTCTCCAGTCGATTTTGAGGTCCATGTTTCTGCTACTGGCTTTTGTTATCCCCTCCCTAAGCTCCTGTATTTCCCTTTGATGTGTGGCCTTTATCTCCTGTATAATTTCATCATTCTTCTGTATTGTTTCGCTCATTTACTGTATGACTCCAAGCAGATTTCTGAAAATTTATTTCTGTGTCAGCTCAATGTCTGCTTCTTCTATGCATGTCGTTATGTTCAGGACATGTTCTAACATTGCATTTTGTTTCTCCTGTTTTTTTCATTGATGTCTTTGGGGCTGACGGCAGTTTGTGTTGCATTGTTTTAGAGAAGCCAGGTGCCATTTTCCAAGGAGTCTAAGAGCATTGGCTCTCTCTGGGAGACTTGTAGAAATGTTTCTTTGAACTGCCTACAGCTAATTTCACTATGGAATTAACCTACCACTTTATCCCCCTGTGGTTTCTTCTCAGGGGAGTGCCCCAGAAGGCTGGTGTGTTGCCTGCTGTGGTGTTACAGAGGTTCCTGCAAAATCTTGGAATGGTGACTAGTGTTGGCTGAGCTGCCTTTTGCCCCCAGGTACACAGACAGGAATTCCCAGGTAAGAAGCTGGGCAGAGTATCCCCTGGAGGGAAAGCAGAGCTTTCCCCGGCCTGAGGCTAGCTACGCAGGGTGGAACTCACCTAGCTTGGTGTGGTACAGGGGGTAAATTCACTAGGCTCGGGGCAATGGTCTGGATGTCAGCAGTGGAGTGTGAAAGATCAGGAAAGAGACAAAGAGGAGAAAGCAATTATATAGTAAGACCGCTCAGACTGTGCAGGCATATAGAGGAAAGGGAAACAAAAGCAACATTGTAGTTGCATCTGGTCTCTGCCCATGGAGTTGCAAAGGTTTGATCCCTGCCACGAGGGTGTGGCAGCAAGCTGTGGCTGAGAGGGAAAAAAGCCCCTGCACAGCGCTGGAAGATAGTGGGGAACCAGAAAGGAGAGATGGTAACAAAAGCAACAATGTAGCTGAACCCAAATCCCTGCCTGCAGTGGAGCTGTGTTAGACCCCTCCTGAAGCAGAGGTGGTAAGGTGTGGCTTTGTGGAGAAAAAGTACCTGGGCAGGCCTCCAGAACTGCAGAGATGGAACTCCAGAGAGAAGAGATGGAAACAAGTCAACGATGTAGCTGAACTCTGATCCCTGCCGGTAGTGCTGCAAGGGTCCAGGCTCTGACTCGAGGCAGGCATACGGCTTCCAAATGGTTCCAGCTCCAGCAGAGACAGTTGCGGGGCCAAGGTCAAGTCACAGCTGGCTTCTACTGATGTAAGCCAAAAGCCCCTCAAAATCCCATGGATCTGTGCCTACTTATTTTTATGATGATCCTCCTGAGTTCCTGCAGTCTTAAATTTCCCTCTAAGCAACTATCCAGGGCTGAATTCTGCGGAGTCCCTCTGGTGTTTGGCACACCATTACCATCTTCCCGGAAGTCCAAATCTGAACTTATATGTGAGTAATTGATTATTCCAGACTTGACCCTGACCACACTGTATCTGCTAACATAGAGCTTCTCCATCATCTCATCAATTGATGTAAGCAATATGATTACTGTGTAGTCCATCTGTCCAGGTCCATGTGTACAGTCTTAATTTATGTTGTTTTTAAAAGGTATTACAATGAAGCACTCATTGGTGTTGCAAAATTCTATCATTCAATCTCCATCTTGGTTTCTATCGCCAGGGGCATATTTTCCAATGAATAATTAATTAATATCACATCCAACTAAATCCATCATTGTTTTGCTTAACCAAAAATACACCAAGAAGTCAAGATCCTCACTGAAGATACCAGCATTCTTCTGAAACAGAGAAATGTGAATTTTTGGACCTCAAGAGCAAAGGAAATAATTTAATCCTATTTCAAAAGGTGAATCTAGAGTGGCTTACCTCAGTTCATTGTGTCTCATGCTGAAAGAAGCATGTTTTGTAATCCAAGTGAAGTTTTTATGAAGGAAAGGGAAAGTGTGTGGTATTATAATCTTAAAAGGTACATGCTATTTCTGCAAAGTGTTCTGGGCTGCATGGCTTTCACAACTGGGTGTGTAAAACCACGTGGAAAAAATACAGGAATAGGGAGTGTGCAATCCACATGTGTGGAACTGGGGACTCCGCGGAGGCCAAGAGGCCAAGAGCATATGGGCCCAGAGTAGGCCCAGAGAAGGTGCTGATGGGGCAAGCTTCACATGGAACTGGACCAGAGCAGAGTCAAAAAGAGCCCCGGCCTTCCCACAGCTGGGGTATTTAACATCTCTGGCTAGGGAGATATGCTTGAAAGTATTACCTGATCTGACTGGCTGCATTTAAATACACTTGGGTGATATCCTGGTCCTTTCTGGCTTTAGGCAAAAGCTACACTTGTGCTGGAGGGATTAGTTTGCACATGCTCATTTTGAGTTTTCCCACAGTTGTCCAATTAGTGTGCCTGATATTTTTCCAACCCCTGCATTGTGTGACCCTTTGTAGACAATGGAGGGACAACTTCCTTCGTCCCTAATCTAGCAACCTAATCCATTTAGAGAGAACAAATGTTACTTTTTTATTCCTTCTTTGCCTCCCCAGAATCAAAATAATCAAGAGAATATTAAAGCTAATCATCATCCTGGTCTGATGAATGAGATGTGAAAGTTTCCAGCTCTTAAATTTCATGACTTTTTTCATAATTTATACCCAAGAGAATTGTCCAAGGGGCCTCTAATATGAGATAGTGGATCCCTAACCCTGTCCTAGGAAATTTGAATAGCAAACACACTTGACAGCTGGGATTTGTTTCCAGTGTTTTCCAAATTGCAATCCATGAAAGTTAAAATTGAATAGCTGTCTTCCTTGTGAATATGAACATTATCAGATAAGAAGATGAACTAGAGATAGGCTGAGATGTTTTCCATCTTGTCTATTAGTGATTGACCAGCCTGCTTGCTCTTAGAAATTAAGGAACTAATATAGTACAGCAGGAAAATAGGAAGAATAACAACAACAGAACATCCAAGATAGTAATTCCTCCCCCAACCAAAAAAAAAGAAATTCCCCAAGAATAATTCCTCATATCACAGAGATGGAAAAATATCCTGTCTATTCTTGCAACAATTGCTCCCAGAGGACCCACTCTCTCAGGACTGGCATGCACAGAGATCCGGCTCATAAAAAAGGCAGGCAGAAATTTAGAATTGGAAAAGGAGGATTTTAAAGGTGAACAATATATGCCACAATCTCAATATGAATTCTATTTTCCATAATTTTTCCATCTTCAATCCCTGGGAGTTAACACTGAATAGTTTTCTTATCGGTGAATCTGAACACCAACAGGTACGTAGATGAAATAGGAGACAGGCTGGGAAATGGTCTGTATTGTCTAATGATCTGCCTACCTGTTAGGATGAAGCAGAAATGTCCAAAGCACCTGTCCTACTTCATGAAGGAGCCCTCAGGATGGTCGTGGATTATTCAGATCCTTTACTTTTCACAGTTTTTTGTCATTTTCATTTTAGTTCAAAATGCCTGGTTGTCTAAGCATTCTCAACACAAGTCAAAATCTCTAAATATCAAAATTTCAGTGAAAGAAATTATTGGCTGAAGAGGAATCTGATTTCTAATCATATGTAAGAACTAAAAAATATGTGCCCTGCATCTGGAATTTTGATTAAATTTGTTTTGTAGGTATTAATATCAAATGTGATATTTGATGGTCATTTCTATTTTTAATGGGAATTTTATTAATGTATATGTATTTTAGGGAAAAATTCTCACATACACAAAATATATATAGCTATCCAAAAGAAACTACTCTGAATGGTTTGAAGGCAGCCCTTCCTTAAGGTTTAGTAGAGACTAGATAGTTTCTCAAAATTGCTAACTCTTCCAGAGAATCTACAAGGCCAGTGGTTTGTACATGTTCTCTAGTTTAATTACATTTTTACTCTCTCACTCACTGTCATTGAGTCAATTCTGATTCATTAACACCTTATAGGACAAGGTAGAATATCCCACCGTGAGTTTCTTAGATGGTAAGTCCTTAAGAGCATAGAAAGCCTTGCCTTTCCCCTGAGGAGCTGACTGGTGGTTTCAAACTGCTGGCCTTTCAGTTAGAGCCCAACGTGTAACCACTACACCACTGGGACGTTGTTTTTCATGCTAGTCACTTCAAACCATTTCTTTTCCTCTCTGGTACCTCAAGCCATGAACAGAAAACTCCCCAATGCCTGCCTCTCCTCAGAGTTTCTTCACACCTCTGTCTTTCTCTCAATGTTTCCCATCTCTATACAGTTACCTCTTATCCACATTTCTCTCCTCTCAGTAAAGAGGAGTTAACCCATGCCATCTTCAAGTAATGGGGACAAAAAGGCAGCTATTTCATGAAAGCTTGTCTGTTTTTGCCAGTAAATATAAAAAATGTTTGTCAGGTACTTTTCAAATAACAAAGGAAAGAAGATTGGACCGTGTTTCTGCTTCTCAGAAAACAGTATTAGATTAAATATTAAACCTTATTCTAATGAACTTACAATTCATCAACCGTCTTAATTCATTGATGAAAACACTATGTTTTTCAAATCAGCAAAAGAAATGAAAATTATTGCATTCCTTTAATATGAAACCAAAATTTTATTTTATTATAGAAAGGGGAAAAAGAGATTTTAAATGAGAAACGTTGGGAATTTTCGATGACTTAGGAGAGAGTATATAGCAACACAGATTTCTAGAATGAAATATGGTAACATGAATACAAGTATAAGATTAATGGAACCAGATGTAAAGAAGGCAAATTTCATTTGAGATGGAATTGCTTAACATTTGAAGAGATATGGTGCTTTTTCAGGCGAAATAAAAATAGGTTTTAAAAAAGTAGACGCAAAATACTTCAAGAGGCCTGAAGCCATCAATACTTCAAGGTGATGTCAGTAGTAGCTGGTATAAGGAAGAAACTCTGAGCCTTTAGGCAGGAGAACATGACTTACTCTGAGATTCAGGATCTGCTAAATGACAAAGATCTCAAATCAACCAAATAATAGACATTCTGAATCATTTGCCATTAAAGAAGTAATTTGGGGATCCTATAATATGAAAATATTAAGGCTCATGTTAAAACAGCAGATAATTAAAACACAATGCTTGTATTTTAAGTAAACCTCTGTTAGTAATGTCTGGCTAAAATGGCTTCCTATCCTTTCTGAGACAAGGTTGCATTGGCTCCCCTGGGTGTGCTTCCTAAAGGGACCCAACCCCATTTGCATTCTAAAATTAGGGAACAGAGATACTGCTATTTAAAATGGCATTTTGTTATTTTTGTATTTTCAAAGATTCTGTTTTATAATGAGTCTGCCCTTGTCTGTTTTACAAATGGTAAAAACCTTTCAGGCAACTTTTATTAGGTTTAAGAAAACAGAAAGGAAAATTGTATCAAAATGTAGGTGTACAGAGACAAAGAAGGTGGGAGACTGACAATTTCCTCTGAATTTCTGAGAGAAAAGAAAATGCTAATAATAGATCTCATTTTAATTTTTAAAAGGATCTTGACTAACTCTTAGTACAAAACAGACAGATAGTCTTAATGTTTTACAGTTCTGACTCACTGCAGCCTTCAGAAAAATACACTGCCTAGTCTTAAGCAGCCCAAATAATTATTGTTAGATTTGATCCCATTTTATAGCTGCCATGTTAATTCATCCAATTAGAGGACTTCCTATTTCTTGTTGACTGACTTCTTTATCAAGCATAGCATTCTGTAAAGTCTCTGAGTTTTGGAATTACATAAAACAATAATATTCTCGTTCAAAATATTTTTGTCTTGGTAATACAATACAATACAATCTTTCTTAAAACTAAAGTTTCATGTATTATTTTGCCTTTTAAGCTATGCTGAATCAAACTTCAGTCACTGAATTTCTCCTCCTGGGGGTGACAGATAGCCAAGAACTGTGGCCCTTTCTCTTCGTGGTTTTCCTCGCCATCTATTTGATCAATGTGGCTGGGAATGGAGCTATCCTGATGATTGTCATCTGTGATCCCAAACTCCATTCACCTATGTATTTCTTCCTGGGAAACCTATCATGTCTAGATATCTGCTACTCGACCGTGACACTGCCAAAGATGCTAGAGAATCTCATCTCTCCAAACAAAACCATCTCCTTTGTGGGATGCATCAGCCAGCTTCATTTATTTCACTTCCTGGGCAGCACAGAGACCATACTGTTGGCAGTGATGGCCTTTGACCGTTTTGTGGCCATCTGCAAGCCACTTCGTTACACTCTCATCATGAATCATCAGCGCTGTGCCCAGATGGCCGGCACTGTCTGGGTTATTGGATTTTTCCATGCTCTGCTGCACTCCATAATGTCCTCTAACTTGAACTTCTGTGGTTCTAACCACATCCATCACTTCTTCTGTGATGTTAAGCCATTGATAGAGTTGGCCTGTGGCAACACTGAGCTCAATGAGTGGTTGCTGAATACTGTCACGGGGACAATTGCCATAGGCTCCTTTTCCCTCACACTTCTCTCCTATTTATATATTATCCTATATCTCTTCTTGAAGACCTGTTCTTGCAGCATGCTTCACAAAGCATTGTCAACATGTGCTTCCCACTTCATGGTAGTTGCTCTTTTCTATGTTCCTGTTCTAGTCACATATGCTCGTCCTTCCTCAGGCAGCTCCATTGACCTGGAACGGGTCATTGCCATCATGTACAGCGTGGTCACCCCTGTGCTAAACCCACTGATCTACACTTTGAGGAACAAGGACGTGAAGAAGGCATTGATCAGGGCGCTCAGGTAGAAACAATGACTGAAGGAATGGAGAGAATTCTTCCTACGCATGTATAGTAGTCAATGAGAAAATTGAATTAGGAAGTTATACTGCTTCTCAAATTGTTTAGGATGTATGTAAAAGAGATAGTGAAATAAAGAAACAAATAAGAAAGTCAAGCCCAGTAGGGAAAGGAAACAAACAAATTGGATATTAGTTGTAGAATCTTCATGCTGATAGCTATTTAAGGTACCAATTTATGTAACTGATTTGTCACAAATTCTACTGTGTTGGTGTCCAATATCATCTAGAGAAATATGCCTACATCACTCATGTAAAGTACATATGCATAAGATTTATATTTTTTGTTTTGTGTTAACTTTAACAAATTTAGTGAGAAAAATAAAATTATTTTTTGTATTTTGCAGATTTTCAATTAAGGTTATGGATACTTAATTGCAAAATCAAATGCTGACTCGTAATTAGAGTAAATAATAAAAGGATATGTCATGATTCCATGATCACCAAGTAATGAGACAAAAATTAAAACTAATTAATTACAACCACTAACAGAAATGGAAAACTAATAGTTTGTCTAAAGAGTTCTGCCCATCTAACTTCAGAAAAATTTTTCCTAATCAACTGTCCCAATTGTCAAGGATGATATATGTAAAATGACCTTAAAAATGGAATCAAGGGTGGAGCAGGGAGGGAGGGGGAAAATGAGGAGCTGATGCCAGGGGCTTGAATGGAGAGCAAATTTTTTTAGAATGATGAGGGCAAAGAATGTACAATTGTGCTTTACACAATTGAGGTATGTTTGGATTGTGATAAGAGCTGTATGATTTCTTAATAAAATGATTTTTTAAATCAGTGTAATCAAATTGTGAGAAAGCCCCCAATAATGCGTTCGATTCCATTGTGTTGTTTTTCTTTCATTTAATCACAGTGACTTTCAAAATTTCTATACTTTTCTTTTTTTCTTATTTATATACCTCTTTATAACAGATTCTAGTATGGTGCAAACAGGGGAAATAAACTTTGTTTGTTTCCGTCTTTTCTTGTCACAACCTCATGCAAAGCAAAAACAATCAAATCCTAGTTCTTAGGGTGTTTCTTGAATTAAAAGACCAGTACCCTCCCTGAGTTCTTAGAAGTATCTGCTTTTCCTAAAGGGACAGCGAGGTGACATCATGCATAACTTTGGAAAGAGACAGAGGAAATGATGGGAAAAGATTTTAAATTAGTGGATATATATACTACTCAAAATCTACATTCAATTTAGCATGAGAGAATAAAGGAAAACTGAGAAGGTAGGGAGTGGAAGAGTGATTGAACATAATCTGGGGCAGAGACCCAAATTAAATCTGTCAACAAAGGGACATCCCTTCACAGAGCAGTCGCTGGGAAGGGATGAGTCAATCAGGGTGCAGTAAATCAACAATGAAACACAGCCTCTACTATCATGACCCCAGTACAACACACAGACTCCAGAAACAGGAATGGGAGTAGGGATACCAGAAGGGTAGGTGAAAGTTGGGAAGATAAGGGAAGGAAGGGAAATTGATTGCAATGATCGACACATAACCACTACCACCCCCACCCCCAGGGAGACAAACAACAGAAACCATGGAGAAAGGGGATCAGTGGTCAGTGTAAGATAGGAAAATTATAATAATATATAATTTATTGAGAGGTCACTAGGGTGGGGTTGGGGAGGGATGGAAAAAAAGACAAACTCAACAGAAAATAAATGTCTAGAAAATAATGATGCAACATAGGTACACCTATTCTGATACAAGACTTCTGGCAAGATGCCAACTGAGTAAAACCTACCAGATGGACTCCACAGAAATCAACACAAGAGAGTTTCTAAGAGGGAAATTCCACACTGCTGTGTTGAAGGAGGAGCATCAAAATGAGGAGTAGGCAAAGATCCACTGGGTTTTGAGGAGCAGGGGGATTTTGCTTTACTACAGTGGAGGCCGGCTTGGGTTTGATGTTAGCCCCTCCACTGTTTTAGCTGGAGCCAGGATCATTTTCAGCCAGCACACATGCTTTATATCAATACAGCCTACACTTGCCACCACCTCAGGGTTTGGTCTAACCCCCTGAAGCCTTACGGTGAGGGACCAGGGTCCACCTATATTGTTACTTTTGTTTCCCTCTTTTCTTGCTGCCACCCTACAGGCTCAGGCAAACAAAAGATCCTTGCCAATCCAGTATGGGCAGAAGTTCAACAGTCAGGGAGGGATAATATGAAACCATCACATAGAACAACTCCACCTATAGGTCGACATAGAGGAAACAGCCCAGAGGATAGCATCAGCTCAATAGTGGAAAGAAAGCAAACATAAATCGCACACAGAATACAAGCAAATAAGATAGATAGGAAAATATCCTATACAAAAGTACAAGATAATATCACAAAGTCAACATGTGGATATAATAACACTGAATATCAATGGCATGAAATCAAGCATTAAAAGGCACAGGTTAACGGACTGGCTCATGAAACATAACCCATCGAACTGCTGCCTCCAGGAGACTCATCTCAAGTGTGCAGACACAAACAGTTTGAGAATTAAAGGCCGGACAAAAATACACCAAGTGAATGGTAATGAAAAAGAAGCAGGAGTAGCAATCTTAATATCTCACGAAATTGATCTCAAGATATAGGCCATAACAACAGACAAGGAAGGGCACTATATAACGCTCAAGGGAAAAATAGAACAAGAACCAGTGAGCATAAAAACATATATGCACCTAATGAGAGACCTGCAAAATTTGTAAATCAAACACTCCAAAAGATGAAAAAAGAGATCACAGGCTCAACAATTATAGTTGGTGACTTTAATACACCACTCTTTGAAAAAGACAGATCATTGGGAAAGAAACTCAAGAAGGAGGCTGCAGATCTAAATAGCACAATTGAATGACTTGACTTGATAGATATTTTCAGAGCTTTCCACTCACATGCGATAAAATTCACATTCTTTTCAAGCTTCTATGGCACATATTCTAAAATAGACCACATGCTGGCACACAAGTGAAACTTGAGTAAATTCAAGCACATAGAGGTTATACAGACATCTCTCTCCAATCACTGAACCATAAAGATGGAAATTAATAGAAGGACGATGAAGAAAGCAAGGGCAAACAATTGGAAGATGAACAATGTCCTATTGCAAAAGGAGTGGGTATTTACCCAGATCAGAGATGAAATAAGGAAATTTCTAGAAACCAATTTGAATGAAAACATGACATACTTAAACCTTTCGGATACAGCAAAGGCATTTATAAGAGGAAGGCTGATAGCAATAAGTGCACACATTAAAAATGAAGAGAGACTCTTGGATGATATGCTGACACAAAACTTACACTAATTAGAGCAGAGTCAACAGAACAATCCTACCAATAGCAAGAGGATAGATATAATTAAAATCAGAGGCAAGATACAGGAAAGGGAAAACAAGGAAACTATGGAAAAAATAATTTCCCTAAAAGTTGCTTCTGTGAAAGAATTAACAGAATTGATAGAAGTCTGGCTAACCTAACAAAGAAAGTAGGGAACAAATGGCATTTTCAAGGATGATGGATGAAACAGGGGACATTACAATGGACCCTAAAAAAACAAAAGGATAATTTCACAGTACTATGCAGGTCTATACTCTAATTAATTCAACAATTTGGAAGACACGGACAAATATTTGGAAGCACAATCCCTCCCTACACTATCCCAGATGGATGTCAAGAACCTCAACAGACCCATAGCAATGGAAGAAATAGACAGGTAATCAAGGGATTACCAACAAAAATTACCCCTGGGCCAGATGGCTTTCACAGGAGAATTCTACCAAACATTCAAGGAAGAACGGACATCAATCCCATACAAACTCTTCCAGAACATAGAGAAGAAGGAACACTCCCAAACTCTGTCTATGAAACTAGTATAACTCTGATACCTAAAGTGGGCAAAGATGCCACAAGAATCAAGAATTATAGACCAATATCACTAATGAACATTGATGCAAAAATACATAACAAAATACTGGCCAATAGAATACAAAAGCATATTAACAAAACAATTCACCATAACCAAGTGGGATTCATACCAGAGATGAAGTGATGTTTCAATATGTGAAAAATGATAACAACCATAGGTAATATTGATAGATGCAACAAAAGAACTCCACAACATCCAACATGCCTTCCTGTAAAAACACTCAAGAGGATAGGAATATACAAGCCATATATGAAAAACCAATAGCCAATGTGGTACTTAATGGAGAAAAGACAAAAACAATTCCACTGAAAAAGGGGACCAGACAGGGATGTCCTTTGTCCCCACTCCTATTTAACATCATACTAGAGGTCCTAGCTAACAGCATAAGACTAAGAAAAGATATTAAAGGTATTCATCTGGGAAGGAAGAGGCGAAATTATCATTAGCTGTGTGGGGAAACAGATCTACAAGCATATATTTATAGGTTTAGGATTAAGACAACAGATGGACATTGGGCCTCCACACCAGCACTTACTCAATGCAATAACACGTTGTTCTATTAAATTGGAATTCCAGAACGCACACCTTCCCAACATGATTGCTGAAGTAAAATGCGTGCGTAAGCAAATTTGGTGAAGAAAGCTGATGGTGACTGGCTATAGAAAGATATAGCGTTTGCGGTCTTAAAAGCTTCAAGATAAACAAGCGGCCATCTATCTGAGAAGCATCAAAGCCCACAGGGAAGTAGCACACCAGCCTGTCTGACCACAAGATGTAGAAGGGACCAGATATCAGACATCAAAGAACTAAAAATTATATCAGCGGGTGCCCACCCCCTGATATGATCATAGAAGACAAACATGTGAATAAGCAAATGTGGTGAAGAAAGATACTGTTGCCTGGCAATAAAAAGATATAGCATCTGGTGTCTTAAAGGCTTGAAGATAAACAAATGGTCATCTAGCTGAGAAGCATCAAAGCCCACATGGAAGAAGCATGCCAGACTGTCTGACCACAAGGTGTAGAAGGGACCAGTTATCAGACATCCAAGAACTAAAAATCATATATGTGGGTGCCCACCTTCTGGATAAAATCACGGAAGACAAATGTGTATTTAAGCAAATGTGGTGAAGAAAGCTAACGGTAACCGGCTATGAAAAGATATAGCATCTAGGATCTTAAAGGTTTGAAGATAAACAAGGGGCCATGTAGCGCAGAAGCAACAAAGCCCACATAGAAGAAGCACACCAGCCTGTGTGATCACAAGGTGTCCACAGGATCAGGTATCAATCATCAAAGAAAAAAAATCATATCATTGTAAATGTGGGTGAGTGCAGGGTGGAGACTCAAAGCCCATTGGTAGGCAACTGGACAACGCCTTACTGAAGGGTTGTGGGTAGGAGATGAGCCACTCAGGGTGCAGGGTAGCAATGATGAAACATAACTTTCCTCATGATCCCAATTCTACCTTACAAATCTGGCTAGACCAGAGGATGTTCATTGGTATAGATAGCAACTGGAAACACAGGGAATCCAGGACAGATGACTCCTTCATGAACAGTGGTGAGAGTGGCGATGCCTGGAGGGTGGGTGGAATGTGGGGTAAAAAGGGGAAACTGACAACAATAATCAATGTATAGCCTCCTCCCTGGGGTATGGACAGCAGAGAGGAGGGTAGGAGGAGATGTCTGACAGTGTAACATATGACAAAATAATAATAATTTATGAATCATGAAGGGTTCATGAAGTAGAGGGGAGGGGGTAGGGAGAGGGAAAATGAGCAGCCGATATTTAGGGCTCAAGTTGAAGACAGATGTTTTGAGAATGATGATGGCAACAAATGTACATATGTGATTGACACAACGGATTGATGTATGGATTGTGATAAGAATTGTACGAGCCCCCAATGTAATGTTTAAAAAAGTTAAAGTAACAATATAGCTGAGTTCTGATCCATGCCCATGAAGATGCAAGGGTCTAGTCCCTGCCCCAAGGCAGGCAGCGGCAAACTGTGACTGTTGAGATTAAGCCCCCACTTGGGCTCCAAATCATCCAACCTCCTTCAGAGACAGTGTTGGGGATAAGGTCAAGCCCTAGCCAGCCTCCACTGTACTAAACCAAAAGCCCCCTGCCCCTCAAAACCTTTTGTGTCTGTGCCTAGTTATCTTTATGATGATCCTCCTGCATTCCAGCAATGTTGAATTTCCCTGTAAGCAACTCTCCTGGGCTGAATTCTGAGGAGTCCCTCTGGTATGTGTTACTCTGTAGCCATCTTCCCAGAAGTCTCCAGTGTACTGCTTTCTTGTGTGGATTCCTAATTTTCATTTAAACATTTTACATCTTCTGCTAACTTTTTAATTTCAGTTTTTATGTATCAAATGACAATGGGCTTTATAATATCCTCTAAAGCTCTATAATTTATTGTCTTTCCATGATTCAGAAAACGTAGCTTCTATAGTCCAAAAACACTCACCAGAGCACATCCAGGAACCTCCCTACCCTACGCTTAGGTAGACTTTGTCAATGTCAGTAGCCACTAAGCAGGAGGCTTCATGATATGTGTGAGTCAGGCATTCTCTGTAAAAACCGCTCTGTGGAGAGAAGAAAATAAGGCCATGTTAATCTTCCTTTGGCCACACGAGGTGAGGCAACAGTGTTCTGCTGGTATGAGCAGAGAGTTCCCAGGGTGCTTTGGGCATTTGAGACTCCTTGTAAATACCTTGGGGTTAAAATTAACAATAATATGGAGTTTCCTGTGCAATATATTTCTGTTGAGCTGAACTAATGATCATGTCTCATTACCTGGAATTTTAGCTTATTGGTCTTCTCCAGCAAAATGATTGAGAAGTATTTTAATCAGTCATTTAGATTTAGGAACACCCAATAAATAATGGTGATCTCTATAGGTCAATATGTTCATTGCAAAATAAATGCATGTTTAGGTTAATAATGTCTACCTTTTTGCTTCATTACATAGCCAAGATAAACTGGATTGAGTGATTCTTAAGTTTATAATTTAGATATATTTTTAGACTAATTGAATCTTAAAGTTAGAAGACTTTTAAGAAATCATATAGATTAATGTCTACTCAAATTATAAGTTCATTTTCACACTTCTGTTTAGGTAGATTATCAACTATTTTCTGTTTAAATTCTTAATTAAAGATTCTTGGTAGAAAGATGAAAAAGATAAAAGAGCCACCTTTCATAGAATGTCATATGATTAAGATCAAGACCTGTGGACACTCCATCCCAGACTAGAAGGATCTTAAGAATCTTAAAGAAATAATTCACTGATTTTTTTTCAAACAAACAAACAAACAAAAAAAGGTTCAAGACCAGAAGTGTGTCTTTAAGTAGAACCGATGACAAGCTCTGCAGTTGTAGCCTTGTCCAAACATCTGTCAGTAAAAGTTCTCCACCGTGAAACAAATTAAAAATACACAGCAAGTGTTGTAGTTAAATATTTTCATGTCAACTCGTTGATATATAAAAGTGTAGGGGTGGTATTCAGGCTGTCAACAGGTCACAGACTGATGTTGCTTCCTTGTGGACGTGGCCTTCTCATAAGGAGTTTCCTGGGAACCTCTTCCCTTTCCCCCTGTCTTCATTTCCTGCACTGGGACTTGCCAGAACTCCATGATGTGACCACACTGTCATAAGACCCAGAAGGCTGTGCACCCACCAATGGGCAATCTTCCTGCATTCTGCATCATCTGTGGACTGTGTCGCTGTAATTTGATATTCCTTCAATACCTGCTTTGCCACACCATTGAAATTTACAACTACTGAGCTGGGGACTGTCGGACCCAGTTATCTGGTTAGCTGTTGGTAACCTACCTTGCTGTTTGCTGCCTGTGCCTAGATAGTCTTAATTGCTCTACAGAGGACGACCCAGGGGCTCTCAAGACTTCGAGGACTGCCAGTGTCTCAACTGTCTCAGGGGAGTGAGTTGCACTGAGCCATTTGTACTGTTCATAATTTAATTAATTTTATTTCTTATGTTTTTTGTCTATCTATCTTTAGGAATATATATATATATATATATTAGTGTTTTAGTTTTGTTTCTCTATCTCTAGTGTCCAACACACTACTAAATAATAATCAAGGAGGCCTGGCACCATATTTGTTATGGTTATGCATTGGGCTGGTAACCACAGGGTCAGCTGTTCAAAACAACTAGCCCTCTGAAGAAGGAAAATGAGGCGTTCTACTCCCATAAACAATTACAGTCTTGGAAACCCAAGTGGTATTTCTACCCTGGCCCTACTAAGGGGGCACTAAGAGTTGGAATCAACTTGAAGGCAATGAATCTGGTTTCTGCTTCCATAATAATCAACAACATCATGCAATGTTAACTTTCCCTACTCATCAAACTCTGGTCTAATCCAGGCTGCAAGTCTTCAGCGAGTGTTTTAATCAGTCTAACATCTACATTTTGTGTTTTAATCAGCCTAACATCTACACACTTGTTCAGTAGTCTGACTTTTTATGGAAGTTGAAGAGGAGAGTGGTAGCACTGGTTACACTTGACTGACAGAATTACTTGTTTGGGAATCTTTCTTCTGTCGCTGTCAGATACTTAAAATTAATTCTCATTTGGGTGCAGTTATGAGCCCATTGAAATGGCCTGATTTCAAGAAACTCCTTACTTACTTCCTTGAAGTAATGAGTGATTTTTCTCTCTAAGGTAAGAACAAAATAAGGAAATCCACCATCACCATGTAGTGAAGATTGCCTTGCTCTTTTGAGTCAGCAAAAAAAGAAGCAAACAAAAAAGAAATAAAAGTTAAATACTGGAGGGTGGGGTGGAAAGGGGAACCGATCACAAGGATCTATATATAACCTATAACCTCCTCCCTGGGGGACAGATAACAGAAAAGTGGGCGAAGGGAGATATCAGACAGTGTAAGATATGACAAAATAACAATTTATAAATTATCAAGGATTCATGAGGGATGGGGGAGTGGGGAAGGAGGGGAAAAATAAGGACCTGATGCCAGGGGCCTTAGTGGAGAGCAAATTCTGAGAATAATGAGGGCAACGAATGTACAAATGTGCTTTATACAATTGAAGTGTGTATGGATTGTGATAGAGTTGTATGAGCCACTAATAAAAGATTAAAAAAATACTAACAGTTAAAAAAAATAAAAAGACATATCCAAGCATTTTCCGCCACCACAAGTTAAATAAAAAGGTAAAAGAAATGCTTTATTTTTTAAATCATGGAAAATTATTTGGGAGCCCAAAAAGGAGGGTATGTATTGCATCCAATAATAGTTCCAGATGTTTCCCTTCAACCATTTTTCTGTTGTCCATCTCCCAGGGAAGAGGTCACATGTAGATCCTTGTAATAGGTTTCCCTTTCAAACCCAACCTCACTCTACCCTCTCAGTATTGCCACACACATCACTGGTTCTGAAGGGACCATCTGCCCTGGATTCCCTGTGTTTCCAGTTCCTGTCTGTACCAGTGTACATCCTCTGGACTAGCCAGACTTGCAAGATAGAGTTGAAATCATGATGGTGGGGGAAGCATTTAGGAAATAGAGGAACATTTTCTTTTTCATCATTGCTACATCGCACCCTGACTGGCTTGTCTCCTCCTTGAGACCCTTATGTAAGGGAATATGCAGTGGCCTACAATTGGGCCACTCCGACTTCCCCCTTCATTCACTCTGGTAAGATTTTTTTTGTTTTGATGATGACTGATACCTGATCCCTTCGACACCTCATGATCACACTGGCTGGTATGCTTCTTCCATGTGGGCTTTGTTGCTTCTGAGCTAGATGGCTACTTGTTTACCTTCAAGCCTTTAAGACCCCAGGTGCTATATCTTTTGATAGCCAGGCACCATCAGCTTTCTTCACCACATTTGCTTATGCACCCATTTGTCTTCAGCAATCTTATCATAGAGATGAGCATACAATGATATGTTTTTTTGATGCCTGAAATCCGATCCTTTTGGGACCTTGTGATCACACAGGCTGATGTGCTTCTTCCATGTGGGTTTTTTTTTTTTTTTTTGCCTCTGAGGTAGATGACTGCATGTTTACCTTCAAGCCTTTCAGACCCCAGATGCTATATCTTTTGATAGCCAAGCACCATCAGCTTTCTTCACCACATTTGCTTATTCATCCGCTTTGTCTTCGGTGGTTGTGTCGGAAAGGCGAGCATCACAGAATGCCAATTTAATAGAAGAAACTATTCTTGCATTGAGGGAGTACTTGAGTGGAGGCCCAATGTCCTTCTGCTATCTTAATACTAAACCCATAAATATATGCACATTGATCTATTTCCCCTTCCTCATATATAAATATATTTGCATATGCACATGTTTTTATCTAGACCTTTATAAATGCTCTTTGCCTCCCAGCTCTTTCCTCCTTTCCCAATATCATGCTCAGTCCCCACTAGGGTTTCAGCAATTCCTCTTGATCATATCCTACCAGGCCTCCCACACCCTCCTCACCACTGAATTGTATGACTTGCTGTTCCCTTGTCCCTGAGTTTGTTAACACCACTACTTATCTCACAAACTCTCCCTTTCCCATGTCCCCCCAAACTGTCAGTACCGTTGCTTTCTCCTCCAGATTTTTCGAGCAGCCTATCATTGAGACAGAGCTGTGGAGATTATAACATGCACAAAAGCAAGACAGAGCAAAACCAAGCAACAATATTCAACAAAACAGCAACAACAAACCAATGACCAAAAAAATTACAAGAAAGCAGAGCTTGGAGTTAGTTCAAGGATTGTTTGTTGGCCTTTCGGTGTGTTTTCCAGTTCAGTATTTTGGGGCACTAAGCCCTGACCCCAAAGTCCAACTTCAGCAATCCCTGGAGACCTTGCTGTTCCTTTCCCTTGATGTTCTGTTGCTCCCCCTTATTGTTTTTCATCGGTGTGGCGGGATCTGATCGGGTACAATTCTGACACTGTGTCCCTGGTATTGTCCCCTGTAGGATTATGGGTCAGTGAGGGGTGTCATGTCTCATAATGGGACCGGCCACGTGGTCCTTTCTGTGGACTGGCTGCTCTAATTTGGAACATTGTCCTCAAGGCCTGGTGGGTCAGGATACGCTCTACTTTCTCCTCCTCCCCCTTCATCTGTTGTCGTATGCTCTGGTCAGATATATCCCTCTCCCAGAGCTGCAGATTCAATGCCGTCCTTTGAAATAAATTTTTCTGTGGGAGGGGCAGGTGTTCATTTCGTAGTTGGGATTGGGGCTGGCCCCCCAGACCTCTCTACTGGTTCCCCTACTCCATGTCATCATGTTGCATTCACATCTTGGAGCACTTGGTTTGAAGTCTTGTCCCTCTTTCCCTGTGGAGATATAAACAATACTCTCCACTTGGGTGCATTAGTGCTCTGCACCCAACCTACACATTTCTTTTTTATTATTTTATTTTTTCCTCTCAGCACTTCCTTTTTAGTTGTCTACCATGTGCATCCTCTATTCAGTATGGTCCCTAGCATATTACCTGGTTCTCACCCCAGGGATGTTTGTATATAGTAGCTTTATCCCTATGCTTCTTTTGCATTTTTTAAAAAAGCTTATATCAGCGGAGTCATGTTGTAATTGCCCTTTTGTGCTTAACTTACTTCACGCAGTATGATTCTCCAGTTCTTCCCATGCAGTGATGTGCTTCATATGATCATCACTGCTTTCTAGTGATGTGTAGCACTCCATTGTATGTATGCACCACAGCTTTTTAATCCACTCCTCAGTTGATGTAAATTTGGGTTATTTCCAACTTCTTGCAACTGTCAATGATGCCACAATGAATATTGGAGCACAGATGTCTGACCTAGGTTTGTTTCTTGCCTTTTCTGGGTATAAGCTCAGTAGGGGGATTTCTGGGTCAAATGGTAACTCGATTTCCATCTATTTTAGATATCGCCAAATCTATTTCCATTATGGCTATACATACTTACAAGTCCACCAGCAGTGGATGAGAGCTCCTTTCTCCCCACAGCCCCTCCAACACTTATTACATTCGAATTTTTTTAATTGGGCTTTCTTTGAGGGTCTTAGGAGGTACCTACCTCATTGTTGTTTTAATTTGCATTTCTCTTATGGCTAAAGATCAGGAACATTTTCTCATATGTTTGTTGGTCATTTGGATTTCTGCCCCTGTGAAACTTCTGTTCAGGTCCTTTGCCCAACTCTGAAGAGGGCAATTAGTTTTATTTCTTTCCTTTTTGGAAGTTAGCAGAGTATTGTAGATTTTAGTAATAAGGCCTTTGTCTGATGTGTCATTGCTAAAAATGTTTTCTCAGTACGTGATAAGGGATTTGGGACAGACCTGAGAATTTTGATACAGGGAATACATAGGCTACCAGAAATAGGAAAGGCAACAAATACAGAGGAGTCACAAATACACAAGTGGGATATACTGAAGATAAGATACCTGTGTACATCGAAAGAATTTACCAAGATTGTAATAAGAGAGTCCACCGAGTGGGAAAACATTTTTAGCAATGATATAGCAGACAAAGGCCTTATTACTAATTTCTACAATACATTGCAAACTTACAACAAGAGAAAAAATAACTGCCCACTGAGGAGGTGGGCAAAGGACCTGAACAGAAATTTCACAGTGTGTGAAATCCGAATGGCCAATAAACATATGAGAAAATGTTCCCAATCATTAGCTATAGGAGAAATGCAAATCAAAACAACTGAGATACCACCTAACACCTTCAAGGGTAGCCCAATTCAAAAAATCAGAAAGCAACAAGTGTTGGAGGGGCTGTGGTGAGATAGGAACTATCATCCACTGTTGGTGGACCTGTAGGCATGTACAGCCACTATGGAAATCCATTTGGCGATTTCTCAAACAAATGAAAATTGAGCTACCATACAACCCACCAATCCCCCTACTGGGCATATACCCAAAAGAGGCAAGATTCAAACCACGGCCAGACATCTGTGCTCCAGTGTTCATTGCAGTACAGTTCCCAATCGCAAGGAGTTGGAAACAACCCAAATTTCCATCAACAGATGAATGGATTATAAAACTGTGGTACATATACACAATGGAATACTATGCATCACTAAAAAGCAGTGAGGAACCCGTGAAGTATATCGCCACATGGGAAGAACTGGTGGAATTTATGCTAAGTGCAGTAAGCCAAGCACAAAAGGACGAGTATAACATGAGTCCGCTAAGGTAAGTGTATACATATAAAAAAGAAAGAACAGAAAGGTAAACACAAAAGGAGCACAGGGGAAAAAGCTATTATATAAAAACACTCTAGTGGTGAGGTCCAGGTAGTATGACAGGGGTACATCCAGGGGTACATATGGTAGCCAACTCAAAAGGGGTAGGGAAGGGAGGAAAAGGGAAAGAAAAAAGATGTGTGCTGGGGGCGTAGGGCACTAACCCACCCAAGGGCAAGGTATTAATTGTGTCACCACAGGAAAAGAGGGACCAGACTTAAAGCAGTGACAGACGAATGTATCCTGCTGGCAAGGAGTGGGGAGCCAATGGAGGGGCATGAGGAGTCGGGCCACTACACCAGCTAAGTAGACATTTTCCCCTATCCCCCAAAAGTTTACTTGATAGGATTGCATTGAAACTGCAGCAAGGGAAGAGGGGCATGTCTGATCAGAGCAAATGGGAGAAATTAAGAGGTAGAAATGGAGAGTGGAGCACATCCTGGCCCACCAGGCCTAGAGGACAATATCCCTGCTCCGAACAGCCAATGCACAGAGTGGAAAATATGGCTGATCCCATTTCTAGACACGCCATCCCTTGTTGGGCCAGGGCCCTAAAGGTGACAACACTGGAGACTCAGTGTCGGGACTGGCCAAGACTGACCCTGTGACACCGAGGCCAACCACTAAAAGCATGCGGCAGAACAATGTGGGAGCAGAGAAGGGAGCCCCTGAGTGAGTACAAAGGACAGACTCTGGGGCCAGAGCATGGTACCCCATCGGACCTGGCTGAAGGACATACCTAGAGATCAAAATTCAGACCTTGATCTATTTGCAGGTTTTTCTTTCTTAAAAATTTGTTTTCTTTTAATTAATTTATCCTTTTATGGGTAATTGTTTTGCTTTTTTGTGGTCATTGCTGTGTTCTCATTCATCACCTATCTTGCTTTGGCTTGATTTTTGGTGCATATTATTATCTCTGCAGATATATCTAGATACAATAGACTGGATTAATATTCTGGAGGAGAAAACAATGGGACCAATGGTTCCAGGGAGACATGGGAGATGGGGAGGCAGGTGTAAGGAGGTGGTGCTGACTAACATAGGGATAGGGGAGCAACAAGTGATCCAAAATCAGTGGCAAGGAGGGCGTGAGAAGTCTAATAGGGATTCAGCAAGGGAAATGTAACCGAGAGAAATTGCTGAAACCCAAATGAAGGCTGAGCATGATAGTGGGACAAGAGGAAAGTTAAAGGAAATAGAACAAAGAACTGGGCGACAATGGTATTTATAGAGGTCTAAAGCCTGGACAATAAATATGCAAATATATATATGTAAGAGTGTGGGGAGCAGATCTACATGCATATATTTATAGGTTAGGATTAAGGCAGCAGATGGACTTTGGGCCTCACTCAAGCAGTTACTCAAAGCAAGAACACATTGTTCCATTAAATTGGCATTCCAAGATGCATAAATTCCCGACATGATTGCTGAAGACAAATGTGTGCATAAGCAAATGTGGTGAAGAAAGATGATGGTGCCCTGATATCAAAAGATATAGCGTCTAGGGTCTTAAAGGCCTAAAGATTAAAAAGCAGCCATCTAGCCCACATGGAAGAAGCACACCAGCCTGTCTACCATGAGGTGTAGAAGGGACCAGTTATCAGACATCAAAGATCTAAAAACCATATCAGCGTGTCCCCACCTTCCTGATATGATCTCTGAAGACAAACATGTGCATATGCAATGGTGGCGAAGAAAGCTACTGTTGCCCGGCTACATAAAGATATAGTTTCTGGGTCTTAAAGGCTTGAAGATAAACAAGCAGCCATCTAGCTGGGAAGCATCAAAGCCAACATGGAATAAGCAAACCAGTCTGTCTGATGACGAAGTGTAGCAGGGACTAGTTATCAGACATCCAAGAACTAAAAATCATATCAGTGGATGCCCACCTTCCTGATACGGTCACTAAAAGCAAACGTGGGCTTAAAAAAATGTGGTAAAGAAAGCTGATGGTGGCCGGCTATCAAAAGATATAGGGTATGGGGTCTTAAAGGCTTGAAGATAAACAAGTGGCCATCTAGCTGAGAAGCAATAAAGCCCACATGGAGGAAGCACACCAGCCTGTCTGACCACGAGCTGTTGAAGAGATCAGGTATCGAGCATCAAAGAACAAAAAAATCATATCATTGTAAATGTGGGAGAGTGCAGAGTGGAGACTCAAAGTTCATCATTAGGCAACTGGACACCCCCTTACTGAAGGTTTGTGGGGAGGAGATGAGCCAGTCAGGGTCCAGAGTAGCAACGATGAAACATATAAATTTCCTCTAGCTCTTAAATGATTCAGAAAAATTCCCTTCTGTAGTCCAAAAACACTCACCAGAGCACATCCAGGAACCTTCCCACCCTAAGCTTAGGGAGACCTTATCAATATGAGTAGCCACTAAGCAGGAGTAGCCACTAAGCTGTCTGCGAGTCAGGCATTCTCTGTAAAACCTGCTCACTGGAGAGAAGAACATAAGGCCATGTTAATCTTGCTTTGGGCACAGGAGGTAAGGCAAAAGTGTTCCACTGACATGAGCAGAGAGATTCCAGGGTGCTTTGGGCATTTGAGGCTCCTTGTAAATACCTTGTGGTTAAAATTAACAATGATATGGAGTTTTCTGTGCAATATATTTCTGTTGAACTGAACGAATGATCATGTCCCATTACCGGGAATTTTAGCTTATCAGCATTCTCCAGCAAGATTATTGAAAATTAGTATTATCTGTCATTTAGATTTAGGAACACCCAATAAATAATGGTGATCTCTGTAGGTCAATATGTTCATTTCAAAATAAATCCATGTTTAGGTTAATAATGTCTACCTTTTTGCTTCATTACATAGCCAAGAAAACCTGGATTGAGTGATTCTTATGTTTACAATTTAGATTTCTTTAGACTCATTGAATCTTAGATTTGGAAGACTTTTTTTTTTTTTTTTTTTACATTTTATTAGGGGCTCATACAACTCTTATCACAATCCACACATATACATACATCAATTGTATAAAGCACATCCGTACATTCTTTGCCCTAATCACTCTCAAAGCATTTGCTCTCCACTTAAGCCCTCTGCATCAGGTCCTCTTTTTTTTCCCCCACACCTGTTTTTAAGAAATTAATTATTTTGATTTTTTCTAGAAAATAAACAGGAGGTGAGAGTGGCTATTAATATTGTTTGTCTTTGAAATATTTAAACAAAAATAATAAAAATAACACCAGGGTATCCAACTTATAAAATACTTGGAATTCTATTAATAGTCAGTCTCCCCCTAGTTTTAAAATGGCATAGCCCTTCAGTAAGGCAGAATAGACATTTCACAGAGGAGGATTTGAACACAGGGATTAGAGTATCTGAAGACTCTCACAATCTTTTCATGATTTTTCTATGGCAAGCAAAGATGGCAAGCAAATTATAAGATAAGTCTTTTTTGTTTGTTTTTACCGATACATATTTTTCCCCAAGATTCTTGAGCACACAACAAAAGTCTTGATAGTTTGGCTTTACAAGTGAAAAAATAGTCAGCTTTGATAAAGCTCAATAGCAAGTATCAAATTGAATGTCTTCTATCCATCATCAAAAGGGGCCCTGGTGGCACAGTGGTTACAAGTTGGACTGTGACCCACATGGTTGGCAGTTTGAAACCATCTGCAGCTTTGATAGAGAAATACTTGGCTTTCTACTGTACAACAGTTCAAAAATCTTGGAAAGACACATGGGGTCACTCTGAAACACCATTGCCTCTATGGCAGCAAGTTTGGGTTTTATTTATATCAATGGATGGGTGGATAGATGGATGGATGAATGAATGGGGAGGTATATAGGCATATAGATATCTCACTGTGGTAGAGTTGAGTTCAACTCGTAGAGATCCTATAGGACAGGGTACAACTGTCCCTGTGTGTTTCTGAGACTGTAATTCTTTTTTTTTTTTTTTTTTTTTTAAACATTTTATTAGGGGCTCATACAACACTTATCACAATCCATACATAGACATACATCAATTGTATAAAGCACATCTGTACATATTTTGCCCTAATCATTTTCTTTTTTTTTCTTTTTTTTTTTCTTCTTTTACATTTTATTAGGGACTCCAACAACTCTTACCACAATCCATACATATACATACATCAATTGTACAAAGCACACCCATACACTCCCTGTCCCAATCACTCTCAAGGCATTTGCTCTTCACCTAAGCCCCTTGCATCAGGTCCTCCTTTTTTTCCCCCCCTCCCTCCCTTTTCCCCCCTCCCTCATATGCCCTTGGTAATTTATACCTCGTTATTTTGTCATATCTTGCCCTATTCGGGGTCTCCCTTCCCCCCTTCTCTGCTGTCCCTCTCCCAGGGAAGAGGTCACATGTGGCTCCTTGTAATCAGTTTCCCCTTTCCAACCCACTCACCCTCCACTCTCCCAGCATCGTCCCTCACTCCCTTGGTCCTGGAGGTATCATCCACCCTGGATTCCCT
Source organism: Tenrec ecaudatus (assembly GCF_050624435.1). Classification (NCBI taxonomy): domain Eukaryota; kingdom Metazoa; phylum Chordata; class Mammalia; order Afrosoricida; family Tenrecidae; genus Tenrec; species Tenrec ecaudatus. The sequence goes on from NC_134530.1 coordinate 308,004,683, forward strand.
GTATCTCCAACCCTCCTATGTACCAGTGTACAGCCTCTGTCCTATCCAGCCCTGCAAGGTAGAATTCGGATCATGGTAGTTGGGGGGAGGAAGCATCCAGGATCTGGGGGAAAGCTGTGTTCTTCATCGATACTACCTCACACCCTAATTAACCCATCTCCTCTCCTAAGCCCCTCTATGTTTAGGTTAATAATGTCTACCTTTTTGCTTCATTACATAGCCAAGATAAACTGGATTGAGTGATTCTTAAGTTTATAATTTAGATATATTTTTAGACTAATTGAATCTTAAAGTTAGAAGACTTTTAATAAATCATTTAGATTAATGTCTGCTCAAATTATAAGTTCATTTTCCCACTTCTCTTTATGTAGATTATCAACTAGTTTCTGTTTGAATTCTTAATTAAAGATTCTTGGTAGAAAGATGAAAAAGTTAAAAGAGCCACTTTTCATAGCATGTCATATGATTAAGATCAAGACCCTTGGACACTCCATGCCAGACTAGAAGGATCCTAAGAATCTAAATGAAATGCTTCACATATTTTTTCCAGCAAAAAAAATTTTTTAAAGGTTCAAATCAGAGTGTATCTTTAAGTAGAGCCTATGTCAAATCTGCAGTTGTAGCCTTGTCCAAACATCAGACATCTATCAGTAAACGTTTTTCACCGTAAAATTAATGGGAAAAATACACAGCAAGTGTTGTAGTTACATATTTCCATGTCACCTTGAATATATATAAAAGTGTAGGGATGGTATTCAACTTGTCAATCAGGTCACAGACTGATGTGCCTACTTGTGAACATGGCTTCTCATACTGGGAACCTCTCCCCTTTTCTCCTGTCTTCACCTTCCTGCTAGTGAGCCACACTGGGAATTGCCAGATCCTTGTAATGTGAGCACTGCCATAGGACCCACAAGACTCTCCACAAACCAACGGGCGATCTTCCTGCATTCTGCATCATTGCATGTGGCTGCATGAGTGTGAGGAGGGACTTATGGACTAGTACTGGACTTATGGACTTGAGTGGGACTGGGCTGGGATGTTTCCTTGATATATAATTAATTTTTGATATACAGATCTCTCTTATGCATATACGATGGTCTCTGGATTTGTTCCTTTAGTTTATGTAGCCTGACACACCAAGCTTATATGTTTACTTTTATTTAACAGATCATAGGACTATAGAAGAATACAAATGTACCTTTCTTGTTTTCAGTAATGAAAATTGGTCTATGATGTGCTTGTTCAAAGTAACTTTTCCTAATTCCTTCTTTTTCTGTGTTCAGCAGAGTAAGACCATACAGTTTGCCTTGACCCAGGGAGGCTTTCATATATGGTAATATTCGCTTTAACTTGCAGAGTGATTATTAACAGCAGGCAATTTTTATATATTATCGCTGTAAAATTGTGTCTGCCAGGTCTCTGATGATTTGTTAGGTGCTGGCTCCCATGACAAGAGATGTTTTTAATCTTTAAAAAATAATTTGGGGGGTGCTATTACAACTCATCATAATCGATACATCCATCTATTGTGTCAAGCACATTTGTACATTTGTTGCTATCATCATTGTCAAAACATTTTCTTTCTACTTGAACCTTTAGTATCACCTACTCAACTTCCCACCCCCAAACCCTTTATAATTTATAACTTATTATTATTTTATGTGTTTTACTGTCTGACATCTCCCTTCACCCAATTTTCTGTTGTTCAGCCACCATGAAGAGGGTTATAGGGAGATCCTTGTGATCGGTTCCTCCTTTCTACCCCTCCTGATATCACCACTCTCACCATTGGTCCTGAGGGATTCATATGTCCCGGATTCCCTGTGTTTCCAGTCCCTATCTGTACCAGTAGACATCCTCTGGTCTAGCCAGATTTGTAAGGTAGATTTGGGATTGTGATAGTGGGCGGCAGGAAGCAATAAAGAACTAGAGGAAAATTGTATGTTTCATAAATGCTACACTGCACCATAAATGGTTCCTCTCCTCCCTGTGACCCTACTTTAAGGGATTATCCAGTTGCCTACAGACGAGCTTTGGGTCCCCACTCCACACTGCCCCTCATTCACAATGATATGGTTTTTTGTTCTTTGATGCCTGATACCTGATCCCATCGACACCTCATGATCACACAGGCTGGTGTACTATGTCCATGTGTGATTTGTTGCTTCGGAGCTAGATGACTGCATGTTTACCTTCAAGCATTTAAGACCCCAGATGCTATGTCTTTTGATAGCTGGACACCATCAGCTTTCTTCACTACATTTGCTTATACACCCACTTTGTCATGGTTAGTGATCTTGTCAGGATGGTGAGCAGCATGGATTGCAAGTTTAGTAGTATAAAGTGTTCTTGCATTGAGGGAGTACTTGAGTGTGGACCTAATGTCAATCTGCTGCCCTCATAATAAACCTATGAATATATGCACATAGATATATTTTCCCACTATCATATATAAACATATTTACATATGTATATTCCTGTATTTCAACCTCTATAAATGCCCTTTGCCTCCTGGTTCTTTCCTCTATTTTCTTTTACTTTCCTCTTGTCCCACTATCATGTTCATGCTTCATTTAGGTTCCAGTAATTCCTCTTACTCACATTGCCCTTGATCAGCCTTACCAGGCATCTTACATGCTGGGAGAGATAATGTTATTGAAATTTCTGGGCCTAGATTCAAAAACAAAACAAAACCCTAAACGTTTACACCTTGGTCTGTTGGTCTCTCTATCTTCATATAAATAAATATGCTCAGATGTCTCTGTTGAATAAGCATATGCTAACCCCATTGAGAAGCTAGGGACATGGGAAGAGCTAGAGCAAAGTGCGACTGTTAACTTTCACCCATTTAATGCTAAGTCATTCAAGCCATCTTAGCAGAGTCTTTGGTCCTAGTGGATAAAGTCATTGGTGTTTCCTGGCTGTACTCTTCCCTCAGACCCAGGCAGTTTCACTACATAAAGGGTATAAAGCCACTAAACCTTGGACTATCCATTTTTTTATGCAGCAACAGATCATCAGAACCCTAGAGAGTCTCTATAGTTCACAGTATCTATGCAGATTGTACCCTGTGACAAATTCTCACCAAAAATCATGTGAGAGGAAATGAACTATGACCGATATTTTGAGAGAGTTTGGAGTGCAAGCTACTTTATGAACAACACTCTGTCTCGTCAACCAAAGCAGAATCAGATGAAGAAAAAAGGCAGAATTAGAGAAAAAACAGCAAGGGCAGTGATCAGAATAATTTTTTAGGAGGGGAGTTCTCAAAAGTGAATGATGAGATTTTGAACAGTCAGTTCAGCAGCTCAAAATCTTTTCCAACTATTATTATTCCAATGGTCTTTCTAAAAGTTATACATGTTGGTGCTCCTCATCATTTTACGGAGTACAGACACATGCTTTACAAGAGCCCCGGTTGGATACTGGATTAGGAGCTGGGCTGCTAACCACAGGTCAGAAGTTCAAAAAACCCAGCTGCTCCACAGGAGAAAGATGAAGCTTTGTACTCCAGTAAAGATGTATGGCCTCAGAAACCCACAGGGCAGTTCTACGTTGCCCTATATGGTCCTTATGAATCAGGATTGACTCGATGGCAGTAGTCATTTGGTTTGGTCTTGGTCCTTTAAGTGAAAAAAAAAATCCAGTCTACACCAACTGCCATCGAGTGGATTCCAACTCATAGAGATGCAACATAGATTTTCTAAGCCTGTGAATCTTTACAGGAGAAAATAGCCACATCTTTCTCAGATGGTTGGCTGATAGATTTGCCCTGCCCACCTTGTGGCCCAATGCTTCTCTCACAGTGCCACCAGGACTCCCAAAAGAAACAAAAGGCCATTTTAAATAACAGTATTAGATTTTCCTCATATGAGAATATACATTTGTTCAATGTGTCAACTTCCTGATCCCTTTCCAAGCCACATCCATGGGGGTGTAATGCAGTTTTAACATGGATTGTAAAGTAGGTCAAGTCTGTCAGACAGTATTCCAAGAACTAAATAAAACTCATTGCCATTGAGTTGATTGGGACTCACTTTGGCAGCTCAGAGTATAAATAACCTATCTGGTGGATTCCAAGCTGACTACTACTTTGTCAGGGGGAGGTGGTACCTCTTTCTGGCTCTGATTTGCATCTCTTTAATGACCAATAATTTCAAGAATTTTTTCATTTGTTTCTATCATGTGAATGTCTTCTTTGGAGAAATATTGGTTTATGTCTTTGTTGTTGTTCTTGTTGTTGCTGAGCTGTTGAATTTTTCTCAAAAAACTAGAGATCAGTTTGTTAGGTTTCTGGGGTGGTTTTCCTGGGTTCTTACTTTTGAACACTGTAAAAAAAATGGCACAGCAGAAGCACTTTTGTAAATCCAAATTATTTTGATTAAAAACTATAAATTGTTTCTTTTAATTTTAGCATTAAAATCTCTCAGAAAATTGACTTAAGTCTCATTCTAGTCCCTAGAGGATTTATTGCATTGTGAGCCTTTGGGGGATACAGATCAACCTATGTTTTAGTTAATATAACCTTATTTTAGATTGAATGTCTTGTCAGGGTGAGTTCGATATTCTCTTTTGTAAAAATGTCATGTTCATTTCAAAGACGTGTCAGTGTTCAAGAGAAGTTTAAGTATAGAAGAAAGTCATTACTGAGCAACAGGTTGAAGTCGAGAGATTTTGGGTAAAGCCAGGATACTTGACAGACAATATGTGTTGTCAGGGGTCCATCTGGTCAGTTCTGACTCCTGGGGATCCCATACACAACAGACCTGAACATGGCCTTGTCCTGTGCCAGCCTCACAATTGTTGCTGTGATTGAACACGTTGTAGAAGCGTCCATGCCAATTCCTCTCAACTAGAGTTGCTCTCCTTTTGGATAAGCAAGCGTGATGTTTTTCTCCAGGCACCAGGTCTTTCTGTGAAAAATAAGTCACCGGTTGGTCCATCTTCAGCAAACAGAGAGCAAAGGTAGTTACTAAACAACCAGGACACCAATTGATAGCCTCTTGGATAATCACTAAACAGTCCTAGTGGTGTAGTGGTTACTGATGGGGCTGTGATCCTCTAGGTCAGCAGTTCAAAACCACAGCAGATTCATAAGAGAAAGACTGGGACTTATACTCCCGCAAACAGTTACAGTCTCAGAAACCTACGAGGGAATCACGGGTAAGTCAGTCTTGACTTGATGACAGTGTTTGAGTTACTGATCATTCACTAGAGTTTAGGCATCTGGGGTATAGAATATGGGAACCCAGTTAATTGAGAAAGTGGTGTTGGTATTTTGTTTGCATGTGGAGGAGGGGTGTAGGTACAGAGTGTGCGTGGGGGCAGGGGCGGGAAACACTTAGGTGAGACTCAGGAAAGATAGTTATTCCCATAGTACTCAGCCAATGAGGAACAGGGCTTGTGAAGTAGGAGACAAAATAACATTTTTCTTTATTCTATGGGGCCATCTTTCTTTGAAATGGGAACAGTCCATTATAGCTTCAGTCTGTAATGGACATGATTTATGCACAAATAGGGACATATTCCCTTTCCTGTACCTTTTGCTTTGAGTTTAAAAAGAGTGAGAAATAAAAATTTTCTCTTGAGAAAATATAATTATATTCCTTGTGTTAGTCTGAGTTGACTAGGGAAACAAATTCATATGTATATAAAAGAAAGATTTATATTAAAGAGTAATTATATATCAAGAAAACATCAGAGCCCAGGTCAGATCCAGTCCGTGTCTTGAGCACACAAATAGGACTAAGTTCTGAGACATGTCATGATGCTGAATTCACACATTTATTCATTAAAGGGATAACACATTTTATAATCAGTATATATTCTAACTTAAAATTTGGCACAAACAGTCACACATCAGGCAATGCATCATAGGTGGCTCACCTTACCAGTGGAGAGCTCAGAGTGGCGTGGTGTCGTCTTTGCATTGAAGAAGCTCTGAAGCACTTCTGCCACTGGTGGGGGTTTTATACATTAAGGTAAACAAATCTGCTTAGTCACATATCATGTCAGTGGCACTATCTTCTAGTTATGATAATTTCTACCAGTGGACATTTAAGCTTGTTTTCTTTTACAAACAACATAACTCTCCATTTCTCACCTTGTACTTGTTTTCACTGCACTTGCCCCCTTTCAACAAAAATAATTAAAAGTTCAAAGTAAAACAAAATGGATTTGTCTTGCTCATGTCAGTCCATAATTCCAATATTAACCCATATGTCCAATACAAGTCCACGAATTCCTCTTCAGACTCACACACCACATGCAATGATGCCAAAATGCAGGAAGATTACAGGACAGTGGGTGGAAAGTCTTGTGGAACCAGTGGCAATGGGATCATCTAATTGCTAGAATGGGTCTCAATGTGGCTCCTCCAGCTACAGGGCTCCTGCTCCATCAGCATAACTCCATGTGTCTGGTCAGCAGGAAAATGAAGCAGAAAAGTGTGTGCCCCACCTCCTAGGAGGAAGACTTGGAGTCCACAGAATCATCAAAAGAAGGCGATGCCTACACTATGACCTGTGTGGTAGTTACACAATCTGGTGTCAATTTGGCACTTGAGAGGATTACATGTGAAGGGGTGGACTCAACTCAGTCAATCGGGTCACAGCCAATGAGGTTTCGGTGTGTGCACAACTTTCCCCTAAGAATTCTTTGAAATCTGGTTTTCCCTCCTTGGAGGTGGGAGACACTTTTCTCTCTTTATACTGACCCCCTGCGAGATATCCCTGAGGAAAAGCCACATAGACTTACCCTGATGAAGCCCTGGAAGCTGAAGAAGCTGAGTGGAGACCACTGCCAGTGCTGAGATGCTTACAATACCACTGGACCCAAAAACTTTCTACCCACTGGCCTGTGATCATACTGCATTTGGCATCATTGCATGTGTTTCTTGAGTCTGAAGAGGACTTTATAGATTGGTATCAGGCTTATGGGCTAATATTGGATTTGTGGTGTTTGACTGGACTGGATTGGGATACTTTCTTTACATACAATTACCCTTTATATAACACTCTCTCGTTTACACACATGAATTTCTATGGATTTGTATCTGTAGTCCACCCAGACTAACACAACCTGATTGGCAGGCTGGACCCCACCATTTGCACGTTGACAGTTTACGTAACTGCCACAGTCCTCTACTTCTTCATGTTTGGATTTGAAGTCATAAAACTTGAGGACAAAGAAATGTCACCAAGGACAAGCTCACTGATGTAGTCATTGGAGCAAGAGAATTTCAGGAGTTGGGGGATATCACAGAAGAACTGGTGAATGACATGGGGACCACAGAAGTGGATGGAGAAAGTAGCAGCTGTATGTATGACCCTAGAGATGAACTCACTGGTCAAGGCAGCTAAGACTCCGTGAACACAGGTGCTGGTGTCCATGATGATTTCAAAGTGCAATGGAAAGCAGATGGCCACGTATTGGTCATAGGACATCACTGTGAGCACTGAATTCTCAGTAGAACAACAGACTGTGAATGCTAAACACTGCAGGATGCACTCCCAGAGAGAAATATTGCCACTGTGCATGAAAGAATGACAAATGGATCTCGGTACAGTTGTGGTAATGTAGCACAGATCCAAAAAGGAGAGGTGCTTCAGGAAGAAATACATAGGTGAGTGGAGACTGTGATCTATGGAAATCGCAGTGATAATGAGCATATTGTCAGTTAGAGCCACCAAGTAGAAGATTAGAAAAAGAGAAGCATGTAAGATTTCTATCTCAGGATTGCTGAAAATGTCACGAGAAGAAATCCACTCCTGGTCGTCAAATTAGTCATACTCTTTCTCTACTTCCAAGGGCAATGCTGACTGCAAGCGAAGATGGACATGCACAGAAAGAACGTGCTATTTATCAGTTGAATCCTCTTATTCCGTGATATTAAGGTATACAGTAATAATTACTGCTCTATAATTATATGTACGAAGTAGCTTTTAATAGAAATAGTTATGATGCCCAATTTCAGATGACATTGGCTCATTCTTATGTCATTATTTTAAGTAAAGGAAAGGAAATAGATAAAACTTTATTAATGAGCTATATCTCACTCTCTCACTACCTTCCAGTCAATGCCAACTCATGGTGACCCTATAAGGCAGAGTAGAACTTCCCCAGTTTTCGGAGACTGTAACTAACTCTTTACAGGAACAGAATTTCTCATTTATGTCCTGTGAAGCATCTGGTGTTTTTGAACTTCAGACCTTGTGGAGTTCAGTCCAGTGTGTAACCACTATGCCATGAGGGATCTAATGAGACTTGTAGAGCATAAATCATTTGTAGACACTCAATATCACTTTCAGATCCCACTCATAGATGTTTATTATGTAATGTCTGGTGTATTATTTTCTAATAATATCACATTCAATTTATATAACTCACTTCACTCTGTCATTGCAATTTGATAACTCAGTTTCATGTATGAAAAAGTAAGTCTTAATTTATGTATATCTCTAAACATTTATTGGAAAACATAATGACCACATCATATATTGACATTATGCCAAAAATCACTACCGTTAACATATTATATCATATAAAGTGAGCTGCAACATTAGAAGATTCTCTCAGAAAAGTGACAGGATGTATGTTTTCTCATACACTGCAGTATATTGTATTAAATAGTATATAATATATTTTAGTAAAAAAACTGACTAATAAGCATTTCAATCAATGTTTAATATAATTTGATTAAATACAATTTAAAGATAAATGCAATAAATTTGTAGAGTTTCAAAAATGTAATACTCAGAGACATTGATTATGAGGCAAGATGAACAGAACATGCAGCTAGAGCGGTTACATGGGTGCATATTTTAAAAACACAGCATGTAATTTAAACCAGTGAAGTTTATACTACATATTTTATTTCATTTTTTATTTATGCTACATGATCTACATATTTTAACTAAAGTATGTGAGTAAAATGGGTGAAGAAATTATCTGTTTAGAACAATTACAATAGAGCAAGAGTGGAGGATAAATAAAAGTGTTTCCAAATTGCTTTCCAATGTACATACACACCCAAGCCACACACATACATACACACACTCAGACACAAAATTCCCACCCCAAAACAAACAAAATCAAGAATCAAACCCCAAAGAACTCTCAAACGGCACCGAGACTTGGCAGTTTGACCAAAATATTAGATCCTGGGAGGAAGTGCAAAATACAAATCAAACGTCCCCAAATTCTGAACAAACAAAATCAATAATATACAAAATATTTATATGACTGAACTAATAACAGGTGATGTCTGTAAAACTTTGGAACCACATAGCTGAGCTGTTAAATCTAGTCCATGCCAACATCCAAAAAGAAGGAAGGATTTTGGTTAGCTTCATTCTTCGAAGCCCATTAAAATTTTCTATGAGACCTGGAACATCATTACCTTCCATATCAATATTTTCTGCCTTTGGGGTTATACTATGTACACTTGCCTTGGGAACTGTCCGCCTCATTTCATAACTTGTGAAGCTGTCAGCAACAAGCTCACTTAACATTTCAGGAAACACTTGCGTGCATGGTTTGGCTTCTGCATGACAAGTTAGAGCAAATGTTTTAGCAGAGAGGGGAGCTTGTAACTTGGGATAGTTTAAATGAAATAAATGGTGTTCCATCCCCTTTAAACAGGTTTTTCCCTTCAATACCAGCTATCCTAATCACAGCCAATTTTGAAAGAGATCTCTGAAGCTTTTTATCATCAACTATAGTTGTTCCTTTTACCAACTTCATAATTCTGTGAGCTGTAACTTTGTCCCCTTTGTGGACCTGAGCCTCGAGTTCAGCTAACATTTCTTGATTCATGCTGACAGTAAATCTGAAGCAGGGAGCCTCCCTCAAACACCAGCACACAGCAAGAGCAAGAGGGCTGCCTTAGTGGAGATGGAGAAGACCAAAATGGGGCATTAAAAAATCATTTTATTGGGGACTCATACACTTCTTATCACAATCCATAAATGCATCCATTGCATCAATCACATTTGTACATCTGTAACCATCATCATTTTCAAAACATTTTTGTTCTACCTGAACCCGTGGTATTAGGTCCTCATCACCTCCCATCCCCAACCCTCCCTCACCTATTAACCCTTGATAATTTATAAACTATTTTTTTTCATGGCTCACCCGACCACTGTCTCCCTTTACCCATTTTCTGTTGTTTGCACTATGTGTATATCATGGGGCACTGTTAATATTTCCTTTATAAAAGGTGTTTTTCTAACATCACAATATTTTGATCTGTCATTTTTATTCCCTTATATTCTATCATGTTTAAGCAATATATCTGTGATATCTGGTATATAAAGGACATGACATATCTTATAACTCGCTCTTAAAGTCAGTGAACCATAAGAATAGAAGAAATAATAAATGATACCATCCCATAGCTTATTCATCCAACATGTGCTCTTTGATCACTACACAAAGAAAATATTGCTGGGGAGATGGGATTTGAACTCCACAGAAAGTTTCTATAATGCAAACAGGTTACAACTTTCTTGTGTGGATTCCTAATTTTCATTTAAACATTTTACATCTTCTACTAACTTTTAAATTTCAGTTTTTATGAATCAAATGACAATGGGCTTTGCCATAGCCACTCAAACTCTGTAATTTACTGGCTTTCTGTGATTCAGAAAATTTCCCTTCTGTAGTACAAAAACACTCACCAGAACATACCCAGGGACCTCCCCTCCCTAAGCTTAGGTAGACCTTGTCAGTATAAGGAGCCACTAAGCAGGAGGTTCTTCGATGTCCTTGAGTGACGCATGCTCTGTAAAACCTGGTGTGTGGAGAGAAGAAAATAAGGCCCTATTAATCTTCCTTTGGCCACAGGAGGTGAGGTGATTGTGTTACTCTGGCATGAACTGAGATCCCAGGGTGCGTTGGTCATTTGGGACTCCTTGTAAATACCTTGCAGTCAAAATGAACACTTAGATGGAGTTTCCTGTGAAATATATTTCTGTTGAGCTGAACTAATGATCATGTCTCATTACTGGGAATTTTAGCTTATTGATGTTCACCTGCAAAATTATGTAGAACTATTATACTGTGTCATTTAGATTTAGGAACACCCAATAAATCATGGTGATCTCTACAGGTCAATATTTTCATTGCAATATAAATGCATGTTTAGGTTAATAATGTCTACCATTTTGCTTCATTACAAAGCCAAGATAACCTGGATTTAGTGACTTTTAGGTTTATAATTTTGATATTGTTTTAGACTAATTGAATCTTAGAATTGGAATCCTTTTCATAAATCATATTGAATAATGTCTACTCATATTATAAGTTTGCACTTCTATGTAGGTAGATTTTCATCTATATTCTGTTTGAATTCTTAGTTAAAGATTCTTGGTAGAAAGATGAAAAAGTTAAAAGAGCTTTTAATAGCATGTCATATGATTAAGATGGAGACTCTTGGACACTCCAGGCCAGACTAGAAGGACACTAAAAATTGTAAGGATAAGATTCACAGATTTTTCAAGCAAAAATAAATAAAGTTTCAGAGATAAGAAGTGGGTCTATAAATAAGAGTCTATATGAAAAGCACCGTAGTTTTGTCCATGTCCAAACATCAGACATCGATCATTAAAAGTTCTTGACTGTGAATTCAATGAGAACTATAAGCAAGTGTGATAGTTGAAGGTTTTCGTGTCAACTTGGAGATATATAAAAACCTAGAGGGTGGTATTCAACCTGTCAATAAGGTCACAGACTGATGGTGCCTCCTTGTGGGCATGGCCTTCTCATAAGGAGGGTCCTGGGAACCTCTTCCCTTTCTCCCTGTCTCCACCTTCCTGCTAGTGAGCCACACTGGGACTTGCCAGAGTCCTGTAATGTGACCACTGACATTGGATCCACAAGACTGTGCACCCACTAACAGGTGATCTTCCTGCATTCTGCATCATTGCATGTGGCTGCGTGAGTGGGAAGAGGGACTTATGGACTAATATTGGACTTATGGTCTTGAGTTGGCCTGGGCTGAGATGATTTTTTGATATATATTAACTTTTTGATATACAAATCTCTCATAAGCATATATGAGTGTCTCTGGAATTGTTTCTCTAGTCACTCCAGCCTGACACACCAAGCTTATATTTTTATGCCCCCTGGCCACTTTGGGCTTCTCATGGATCAACAGGTCAGGAAGGGTGTCACTGTACTGAATGGTGTGAATGATCATGCTTACCAAGGAGAAATTGGACTGGTGCTACATAATGGAGGCAAAGAAGAATATGTCTGGAATCCAGGAGATTCCGCAGGCCTACTCTTAGTGCTACCATGCTCTGTGATTTAAGTAAATAGTAAATTATAGCAACCCAAACCGTACAGGACTTATAATTACCCAGACCCCTCCGGAATGAAGGTCTGGTCACCCCACCACGCAAAAAACCACAGCCAGTGGAGGTGCTTGCTGAGTTCAAAAGTAATACAGAGTGGGGAATAGAAGGTAGTTCTACCTATCCGTTATGACCATGTGCTCAACTGCAAAAGAGAGGTTTGTAATTGTCAGAGTATTTTCTTTATGTGTGCTTATTGAATGTATTTCATTTTTTACATATATGATATGTCAGCTACAAATGGACTCCGTGTGTTTTCATTAATATGTATGAGAGGTATTTGATGTTAAGCATACGTGTGATTTCATTAATATCCGGAAATTATATAAGGTAAAGAATTGTGTGCCTGTGCCAAGTTGGCAAGAGGTGGATTGAGGTAGTTAATTTATAGTGCCAACCAGGCCAATAAACACATGTGAGATTAATTGAAGGGTGGAGAGATAAATGGCTCATCTTTCTTGTCTCTTGCTGTTGATCATCAGACCAGTGTGCGGCTGCCTTGCTTGTTCTGTGCTTCAATCTACAAGCTACATTACATGTGGGACACCTAACCCGTGGACTGTATTGCTGAAATTTGAGGTCCCTTCAAGACTTAATTGCCGCACCATTGAAATTTGCATCTCTTGAGCTGAGGACTGTCGGACCCAGTCATCTGTCTGACTGTTGGTGGTCTGCCCTGCTGTTTGTTGCCTGTGCCGGGATAGCCTGAGGTGCTCTACAGAGGACTACCTGGCGGTCCTCAAGTCTTGAAGGACTGCCAGTGTCTCACAACTGTCTGCCCAGAGTGAGATTCACTGATCCATTTGTACTGCTTTATAATTTAATTAACTTCTTTTTCTTATGTTATCAATCTATCTATGTATCTGTTATATATTATATATATATGTTATATATGTTTTATTTATTTATTTGTGTATTTATTTATTTATTAGTGTTCTGGTTTTGTTTTTCTAGGGGACCCTGTCTAACGCACTACTAAATAATAATCAAGGAGTACGGGTGGTAGTTATTATGACTATGCATTGGACTCACAACCACAAGGTCAACAATTCAAAACCACTAGCCCTCTGAAGAAAAAATTGAGGCGTTCTACTCCCGTAAACAGTCTTGGAAACCCAAGGGGCATTGCTTCCCTGGACCTACTATGGGTCGCTAATAGTTGGAATCGACTTGAATGCAGTAAAGGTGGTTTACGGTTCCATAATAATCAACAACTTCATGCAATGTTAACTTCCTTTCCTCATTCAACTCAGTTCTAGTCCAGGCTGGAAGTCTTCGGCGAGTGTAGCTTTATTACGACACTTCATGTCTTAATCAACCTCACACATGCACACCTCTCCAGGAGTCTGATTTCTTATTGCAGAAGATGAAGAGAAGAGGGGTAGCACCAGTTATACTAAACTGTCAGAATGACGTGTTTTGGGATCTTTCTTCTGTCGCTGTCCGATACTTAAAATTATTTCTCGTTTGGGTGCATTTATGAGCCCATTCAAATGGCCCGATATTATGAAACTCCTTACTCACTTCCTAGAAGTAATGAGTGATTTTCCCTGTAAGATAAGAACAAAAAAAAGAAAATCCAGTGTCACCATTTAGCCAAGATTGCCTTGCAGTTTGTGTCAGCCCAAAAGCAAGCAAATGAAAAAGAAATAAAAGTTAAAAATTGGAGGATGGGCTGGAAAGAGGAACCGATTACAAGGATCTACATAAAATCTCCTCCCAGGGGGATGGACAACAGAAAAGTGGGTGAAGGGAGATGTCAGACAATGTAAGATATGACAAAATAATAATTTATAAATTATCAAGGGTTTATGAGGGAGAAGTTGGCGTAGTAGGAGGGGGAAAATGAGGAGCTAATACCAGGGGCTTAAGTAGAGAGCAAATGTTTTGAGAATGATAAGGACAATGAATGTACAAATATGCTTTTCACAATTGATGTATGTATGTATTGTGATAAGTGTTGTATGAGCCCCTAATAAAATGCTTTAAAAAACGTTAAAATTTGTAAAGAAGAAAACACACAGATCTTTATTCACAGGTAGCAAAGTGTAGTAGAAATAACAAAAAAATCCATAAAAATATATTTCAATTTTAAAATATGTTTAGGAAGAGCACTCATATAAGGTCAATACACAACAATCAAGAGTTTTTATAAATAGGGTCACAAAAGAAGTCACTGGAACTTAACAATAGCACTAAATATGTAAAATTACATTTAATAGACATGTACAAAGCCACTACACTGAAAATATATATAAATATTCAGAAGATATTTAAAGACCAAAATAACTATAGGATAAATCTCGGTCATGGATTAGAAGACAGAATCTCTGAAAGACAATTCTTCAACCTTTGTTTTATCACTTAAATATAATTCCAATCAATGTATCAGCAGGTATTTTGAAAAGTGAAAAAATATTTTAAAAGTACATAGTTATACGACATCCCTCACTACCATGGCCCGTTGGGAGACATCACTGGATACACTGTGAGGGAATGGCGCCCGATCTGACCCCACCACACTGAGGCAAAACACTAAAGGCATGCAACGAACAGCAAGGGCAGCAGAGCAAAAAAGACTGCAGGAAAAACCAAAAATAGACTTTGGGGCCAGGGCATGGCACCCCATCAGACTCAACCAGAAATCACCCCTAAATGTGAACAAAGAGACCTTTAACTATTTACAGAGTTTTCTTTTATTTTGTCAATGGTTTCTTGTTTTATTTTTTGTTTTTATTTGTTTTTCTCTCTCTTGCTTTTGTGCATTTTCTTATCTCTGCATGCATATCTAGATAACATAGACAATATAAACAATCTGGAGGAGAAAGCAACTGAACCCATGGTTGTGGGGGACATGGAAGAAGTGGGGCAAGGGAAAGGAAGTAGGTGTCACCAAATGCAGGCACAAGAGAACAACAAGTAATCCAAAAGCAGTGTTAGGAGGGTGTAGGAGGCCTGGTAGGACTTGATCAAAGGCAATGTAACCGAGAGGAATTACTGAAACCCGAATGAAAGCTGAGAATGAGAGTGGGACAAGAATAAATTAAAAGGAAATAGAGGAAAGAACTAGGAGGCAAAGGACATTTATAGAGGTTTAAATGCAGACATGTACATATGTAAATATATTTATATATGATTGGGAAATAGATATATGTACATATACTTATAGGTTCAGTATTAATGTAGTTGATGGACATTGGGTCTCCACTCAAATACTTCCTTAATGTAAGACCATTTTCTTCTATTAAACTGGAATTCCATGGTGCTCACCTTCCCGACACATTTACTGACAAAGTCAAAGCAGGTACATAAGCCAATGTGGTGAAGAAAGCTGATGGTGTTTGGATGTCAAAAGATATAGCATCTGGGGTCTTAAAGGCTTGAAGATAACCAACTGGCCATCTAGCTGAGAAGCAACAAAGCCCACATGGAGGAAGCACACAGACTGTGTGATCATGAGTTTTTGATGGGATCAGATATCAGGCATCAAAGAACAAAAAACCATATCATTGTTTATGAGGAGTTTTGCAGAGTGGAGACCCAAAGTCCACCTATAGGCAACTGGACATCCTCTTACAGAAGGGTCACAGGGAGGAGACAAGCCAGTAAGGGTGCAGTGTAGCAATGATGAAACATACAACTTTCTTTCAGTTCTTTAATGTTTCCTCCCCTCCACTATCATGATCCCAACGCCAGCTTACAAATTTGGCTAGACCTGAGGATGTACACTGGTACAGATAGGAATTGGAAACACAGGCAATACAGGCAAATGAACGTCTCAGGACCAGTGGTGAGAGTGATGATACTGAGGGGGAGGAGGGAAGGTGGGGTACGAAAGGGGGAACACCTTACAGGGGTCTCCATATAACCCCCTCCCTGGGGGAGGCACTACAGAAAAGTGAGTGAAAGTAGACATTGGACATTGTTAGACATGACAAAATAATAATAATTTATGAATTATCAAGGGTTCGTGTGGGAGGTGGGGTGGAGAGTGAGGGGAAAAATGAAGAGCTGATCCCAAGGGCTCAAGGAGGAAGAAAAATTTTTGAGAGCGATGATGGCAACAAATGTTCAAATGTGGTTGACATAATGGATGTATACAATGATGTGATAGAGTTGTATGAATATAGAATAAAATGATTTTTTAAATTATATAGTTATAAAACAGATTTAGAGTAGCTCAGAAAACCTGCAAGTCAGCAAATTTTTTTTAGGACATTTAGGCTCCCAAATATAAAATGACTATAACTTTAAAGTAATTATAAAGTTTTCTATCATAAACATGATCATATCAACATAAACTCATAAAACTAGAAAAATTCAAAACAGTCACTTGATTTATGATAAAATGAAAAACTTTCATTTTTCAATTAATTGGTGAGGTCTAATTGGATATTCGGAAAAAGTGGGTAATGCAATCCACCTCATACTATATACAGATGCTATTTTCTATGCATTATAGACTTAAATGTGAAAAATAAAACAATAAACATTCTTGAATAAATCAGTATTATTTTAGTAATTCTTATCTTATTGTTAGTTTTAAACATTTTCAGCCTGGATTATTCTATAATATCATTATGATATAGTTACTTGTGAATTCATTTTATCTCTACTGACTAATTTTATCTATTAATATTATTTTTTAATCATTTTATTGTGGTCTCATACAACTCTTATCACAAACCATACGTACATCAGTTGTGTAAAGCACATGCGTACATTCGTTTTCCTCATCATTCTAAAAACATTTGCTCTCCACTTTAGCCCTTGGCATCAGCTACTCATTTTTCCCTTCCTACCTCCCTCATGAACTCTTGATAATTTCTAAATTATTATTTTGTCATGTCTTACACTGTCCTAAGTCTCCCTTCATCCACTTTTCCGTTGTCGGTCCCTCTCCTCCTGAGTGTTCATCCAGCCAATCTTATTTAGACAGATATGAGGAGATTATATCATGCACAAAAGCAAGGCAGAGCTAAACCAAGCATCCAAAGAAAAGAAAAGAAAACAACAAAAAGCCAATCACAAAGCAAACAACACTAAAACACAACAACAAAAAAGAAGAGATTGAAGCTAGTTTAAGGACTGTTTGTTGGCCTTTAGGAATATTTTCTGGCTCACTTTGATAGGGTGCCAAGCCCTGACCCCAAAGTCTCTTTTTGGTATTCCCTGGGGACTTCGTCATTCTGTTCCCCTTGCTGTTCTGTTGCATGCCCTTAGTGTTTTGCCTCAGTGTGGTGGGATCAGATAGGGTAGAATTCCTATGTTGTCCCCTGTAGGGCTATGCGTTAGTGAGGGATGTCATGTCTCATTGTAGGGTTGCTACTGGCTAATTTATTTTTGCCCCTTAAATCCGAAGACATATGAATCTATTAATCCTGGAAATACTCTTATCTTACAAGTTACGTCTCTGAATAGTATTCATAACTCATTTCCTTATAAAAGGACAAGTAGATTAATATATATTTTTCCAGAACTATTAATGGATGCAATACATAGCCTCCTTTATGGGGAACCAAATAATTTTCCATGCTTTAAAAAGGAAAGTATTTCATTTTTCTTTTATTTAACCTGTGGTGGTGAGAAAATCTGAGATATCTCTTTTATTGTGTTAAATCTGATTTTTGGAGGGTTTATTGTCTTGCATTTTATGGCTGCTTTATTTATTTTTTAATATTGAATTTTCATCATCACATGCATATATATATAATATTTTGCTTAATTTTCAAAGGCACCTTTTCTTTTGCCATACATATTATTCTTTCAGTATTATTTGTTTTTTTCTTTCATCCATTTAATAGAACAATATGTATTTGAGCCTATTACATTATTTTTAAAATATTTGCAGATGATTAATAAAATACAAATCTTTGCATCTGAAGAGGCAATGTAAATGATGTAATGAAACATTTCAGAGGGACATCTTTGTGTATTGCTGACTAAACCACTGTTTCCCTTGCAGAATGACATCTTAATAGGGTCTCAGTGGACTCATCAATTGTCAGAGAATATTGATCCTCAGTATTTGCATACAATATAGAACTACAAGCTGCAGTGCAAGCTGGAAAAATTAGGAATTACTCTCAAATTGACTAAGTACTCTGATAAAAAAGGCACAGGAGAGATTATGTTAGAGTTTATAAAATTCATTTTCATTTTTCTACACAAGGCTTTGTAGGGTGATATGTAGAGCTACAATATGAACATGAGTTGCTGATGTGTAACTGTTTGTTTCAAGGATTTTTATTGTTGAATGATAGTTAATTTATACAACTTGCTCTACTATCAGTTTTTCATAGAGCTTGGCCTTTCCAATATGTTTTGGTATTATATCCCAAATTGGAATTGAAAACGTGCCTCAGCAAATCAGGCAGAGTTTTCTTTCTTTGAACACCTTTCTCAGAGCAGTCTTCATGGCTTTGTTCCTTAGACTGTAAATCATTGGATTGAATGTCGGGGGCACAACTGTATAAAGAACAGTAAGCAAAAAATCTAGCACTGTTGGAGAATCAGAAGTTGGTCTTAGAAACTCAAAGATCCCAGTAGAGAAAAATAATATGACCACACACAGATGGGGTAGGCAAGTCGAAAAGGCTTGTGCTCTTCCCTCAGCAGATGGCATTCTGAGCACAGTAGAGAAGATGTGTATGTAGGAGATTCCAATAAAGATGAAGCAAACAAATGATGCCAAGGACCCGAAGACAGAGACCCCAAGCTCCGGGATGTAGTCATTGGAGCAAGAGAGTTTCAGAAGTTGGGTGATATCGCAGAAGAACTGGTGAATGACATTGGGACCACAGAAGTGGATGGAGAATGTAGCAGCTGTGTGCATGACCCCAAAGATCAGCCCACTGGTCCAGGCAGCTAAGACTAAGTGAGCACAGGTGCTGGTGTCCATGATGATTTCATAGCGCAGTGGAAAGCAGATGGCCACATATCGGTCATAGGACATCACTGTGAGCATGGCAAACTCAGCACAACCAGAGAACGTAAGTGCAAAACATTGCAGTATGCACTCCCAGAGAGAAATATTGCCACTGTGCATGAAAGAATTACAAATGGATCTTGGTACAGTCGTGGTAATGTAGCACAGATCCCAAAATGATAGGTGCTTCAGGAAGAAATACATAGGTGAGTGGAGACTACGATCTATGGAAATCGCAGTGATAATGAGCATATTGCCAGTTAAAGCCACCAAGTAAAAGACTAAAAATAGAGAAGCCTGTAAGATTTCTATCTCAGGGTTGCCAGCAAAAGTCACAAGAAGAAATCCACTCATTGTAGTAAAATTTGTCATACTTTTTCTCTCCTTCCCTGGGCAATGCTGACTGCAAGACAAGATGGACATGCATATGAAGAACTTGCTATTTGTCAGTTGAATGCCCTTGTTCGATGATGTTCAGGTACAAAGTAATAATTATTGGTCTATCACTGTATGTACCAAATAGCTTTAAATATTAATAGTTAGGTTGAACCATTTCAGATGACATTGGCTCATTGTTATGTCATCATTTTAAGTAAAGAAAGGAAATAGATACCAGTTTATAAATGGGATATACCTCACTCTCTCTCTATCATCAAGTCGATGCCAACCCATGGGGACCCAATAAAACAGAGTAGAATTGCACCAGTGTTTCTGAGACTGTCACTAACTCTTTACAGGAACAGAAATTCCCATTTTTGTCCTGTGGATCATCTCATGTTTCTGAACACAGACCTTGAGGAATGCCGTCCAACATGCAACCACTCAGCCATCAGGGTTCTAATAAGACATGCAGACTATAAATAACTTGTACACACTCAATTTTCCGTTCAGTTTGCACTCATGGGTGTTTTTTAAGTAATGTCTGGTGTATTATTTTCTAATAATCTCGCTGTAAATTTATATAGCACAACACACTCTGTCATTGCAATTTCATAATTCAGTTTCATGTATGAGAAAGTAATTCTTAATTTATGTATATCTGTAAACATTTCCTGGGGGAAAATAGCTACATTATAAATTGATAATATACCAAAAATCACTAACCTTAACCTATTATACCCTATAAAGAGAGCTGTAACATTCTAAGTTTCTCTCAGAAAAATGACAGCCCATATATATTCCAGTACATTGTAGTATGTTCAAGTAAATATTATATAGTATTTTTAATAAAATTAAACTTCTTCATCAGCATATCAATCGATGTTTAACGTAACTGGATTAAATAAATTTAAAGCAAAAATGCGACAGTATTTCAATGGGCCAAATGTTTAGAGATTCTGAAATAGAATACTCAGAGATATTGAGCATGAGGCAAGATGAAACAGAACATACAGCTACAATAGTCACATGCGTGAGTATTTTAAAAACACAGCCTGTATTTTAAACCAGTTAAGTTTATGCTACATATTTAATATTTTGCTGCATATTTTAATGAAAGCATGTGAATAAAACGGGTGAAGAAAATGTCTTTTTAGAATAATTACAGGAGACTGAGTGGAGAGGATAAATAAAAGTGTTTCAAATTTGCTTTCCACTGTACACACTCTGATACCCACACACATCCATACACACACTCGGACACAAAATTCCCAAACAAAAACAAACAAAATCAAGAATCAAATCCCCAAGCACCCTCACACTGCACCGACATTTTTCAGTTTGACCAAAATATTAGGTTCTGGGAGAAAGTGCAAAATTCAAATCAAACGACCAAAAATGCTGAACAAACAGCATCATTAATATACAAAATATTAATTTTACTGGACTAATTAACAGGTGATGTTCTCTATGTCTGTAAAACTTTGTCACCACATAGCTGAACTCTTAAATCTAGTTTTTGCAACGTTCCAAGAACCAGGAATGATGTTAGTTAGCTTCATTTTTTGATGCCACATCAAAATTTTCTACGAGATCTGGAACATACCATCCTCCTTATCCTCATCTAACTCGTCTGTCTGTTGGGCTTTGCTATCAAACACTTACCTTGGGAACTGTTCATCTCATTTCCTAAGGCTTGTGAAGCTGTCAGCAACAAGAAGATGGCTTAATATTTCAGGAAACATTTTTGTGAATGGTTTGGCTTCTGCATGACCAGTAAGAGCAAATGTGTTAACAGAGAGGGGAGCTTGTACCTTGAAATAGTTGAAATGAAATGAATGGTGTTCCATCCCCTTTAATCATGTTTATCTCTTCAATACCAGAGGTATTCTTCACAGGCAATTTTAAAGAGATCTCTGAAGCTTTTTGTCATCAACTGTAGCTCTTCAAGGTACAGCCTTCATACTTCTGTGAGCTGTACCCTTGTCCCCTATCTGGAACTGAGATTGAAGTCCAGCTAACATTTCTTGATCATGCTGATGGTAAATCTGAAGCAGGGAGCGTCCCTCAAACACCAGCATGCAGCAAGAGCAAGAGGGCTGCCTTAGTGGAGACAGAGAAGGCCAAAATGGGGCATTAAAAAAAAATCATTTTATTGGGCACTCATACAACTCTTATCAAAATCCATACATGCATCTATTATGTCAAGCACATTTGTACATCTGTTGCCATCATCATCATTTTCAAAACATTTTCTTTCTACTTGAACCCCTGGGATCAGCTCCTCATCTACCCCACCCCCCGCATCCCCAATCCTCGCTCAATCAAGAACCATTGAAAGTTTATAAGTTTTTCTCATGTCTTACCCTGACCACTGTCTCCCTTTACCCACTTTTCTGTTGTTAGAATTATGTGTACGTCATGGGACATTTTAATGTTGACTTTATGAAAAGTGTTTTTCTGACACTAGAATATCTTGACGTATCATTTTCCTTCCCATATTTTCTAGCATGTTTAAGCAACCTATCTGTGATATCTAGTGTAGAAAGGACCTGGTACATCTTGTAACTCATTCTTAAGGTCAGTGAACCATAAAAATAGAAGAAACAGTAAATGATGCCATCCCATGGTTCATTCATCCACCATGTGCTCTTTGATCACCGCACAAAGAAATGTATTGCTGGGGAGATGGGATTTGAACCCCACAGAAGGGTTCTGTAATGTAAACAGTTTACAACTTACTTGTGTGGATTCATAATTTTCCCTTAAATATTTGGCATCTACTGCTAACTTTTAAATTTCAGTTTTTATGAATCAAATAACAGGAGGCTTTATCATATCCACTCAAGCTCTGTAATTTATTGGCTTTCCATGATTTAGAAAATTTCCCTTCTGTAGTCCAAAAACACTCACCAGAACATACCCAGGAACCTCCCCACCCTAAGCTTAGGTAGACCTTGTCAGTGTGAGGAGCCACTACGTAGGAGGTTCTGCGATGTCCATGAGTGACGCATGCTCTGAAAACCTGGTCTGTGGAGAGATGAAAATAAGGCCCTATTAATCTTCCTTTGGCCACAGGAGGTGAGGTGACTGTGTTCCTCTGGCAGGAGCAGAGAGATCCCAGGGTGCTTTAGGCATTTGGGACTCCATGTAAATACCTTGAGGTCAAATTGAACAATTACAT
This sequence comes from Tenrec ecaudatus, assembly GCF_050624435.1. Lineage (NCBI taxonomy): Eukaryota > Metazoa > Chordata > Mammalia > Afrosoricida > Tenrecidae > Tenrec > Tenrec ecaudatus. The sequence goes on from NC_134530.1 coordinate 308,027,535, forward strand.
GAAGTTTCCTGTGCAATGTATTTCTGTTGAGCTGAACTAATGATCAGGTCTCATTACTGGAAAGTTTAGCTTATTGGTGTTCATCAGCAAAATTATTGAGAAGTATTTTAAACTTTCATTTAGATTCAGGAACTCACAACAAATAATGGCAATCTCTGTAGGTCGATATGTTTATTGCCAAGTAAATGCATGTTTACATTAATATTGTCTATCTTTTGACTTCACTAAAAAGCCAAGATAACTGAACTGAGTGGTTGCTAGGTTTATAATTTAGATAACTCAATGAATCATGTAGAATTAGACTCATAGAATCTTAGAATTCTAAGACTTTTAAGAAATCACACTGACTAATGTCTACACAAATTAAAAGTTCATTTTTCCACTTCTATGTAGGTAGTTTATCATCTATTTTCTGTTTGAATTCTTAATGAAAGTTTCTTGGTTGAAAAATGAAAAAGATACAAGATACACTTTTCATGTGATATTATTAAGATCAAGACTCTTGGCCACTCCATGAAGACTACAAGGACCATGAATATCTTAAAGATGTACTTCATAGACTTTTTCCTGCAAAAAATAAAAATAGTTTCAAAAACCAGATGTGTGTCCATAATAGTCATTCAAAAGCTTTAAAATTGTGTGCTTGTCCAAACATCAGGCATCTATCACCAGCAAAAATGTTCACCATAAAATCAATTAAAAATACAAAGCAACTGTTGTAGTTACATATTTTCAACTCGACTTGAAGATATATAAAAGTGTAAGATATATAAAAGTGTGGGGTTGGTATTCAACCTGTCAATCAGGTGACAGACTAATGGTGCCTCCTTGTGGATGTGGCCTTCTCACGAGGAGAATTCTAGGAACCTCTCCCTTTCTCACTATCTTCGCCTTCCTGTAGTGAGCCACCGTAGGACTTGCTAGAGCCCTGTGATGCTATCACTGCCATTGGATCCACAAGACTTTGCACCCACCATTGGATGATCTTCCTGAATTGTGCATCATTGCATGTGGATGCGTGAGTGTGAGAGGGACTTATGGACTAGTATTGGACTTAGGGACTTGAGCGTGACTGGGCTCGGAGGTTTTCTTGATATAAAATTACTTTTTGATAGACAGATCTCTCTTATGCATATGTGAGTGTCTGTGGATTTGTTTCTCTAGTCAATCCAACCTGACACATCAAGCGTATATTTTTACTTTTACTTAACAGAGCATGGCACTACTGAAAAGTAAAACTGCACTTTTCTTGCTTTTACTGATGAAAATTGGTCTATGGTGTGCTTGCTCAAAGTAATTTTCCTAATTCCTTCTCTTTATGTATTCAGCAGAGCAAGGGCACGCAGTTTTCCCCGACCCAGGGAGGCTCTCAGGTATGATAGTATTGGTTTTAACTTGCATAGTGACCTCTGACAGCAGGCAATGGAAACTCTGATGGTGAATGGAAATTGCTCAGCAGCACACCTCTTCAAGCGGTGCTCAGGGCACAGTGTTACCCCTCCTGCACCTCAGGTGTGCCTCTGTTTATGACATGGAAAGGTGTTGTCTCGCCATATCCTTTTATTTTTCTATATTGTGTTGGGATTTGTTTACCCATTTGTGTGCTTGTTTCACCAGGTTTATCGGCATAGACTTAGCATACCCTGCAATCCAATGGTTTAAATTTATTAAAAACAGTTGTGCAATGAACATCACAATCAACTTTTGAACATTTGCTTCATTCTTGAAGTTAGGTCAAAGTCTGAGAGGTGCCTGTCTCAAAGAAAGTTGAGGAGCAAACTCCAACAAAATCATATAAAATCTTTATACAAGGGACACTCAAGGAAAAATTCCATTATCTTTTCAGGTTGTTTTCCAAGAACTTTTAGAAGTCCCCTCATTACTTCTAAAGAGAATATTACCATAATTTTTCATTCCGTGAACCTGAATGTAAAGGACAGAATTAGACAACGGTTTCTGAGTAGATTTGAGACAGTCGCTTTGTGTCTACTCTATGTATTCTTTAGGAATGGGATCCTCTATTGCAGTTATTCTCTGTTTACTTTACCATTGTGTGTTTAGTGTTCAATGAAGAGAAAATTTGACTCCTTAGCAGCTAAAAGTTCTTCAGATGTTTAAGGAACCATACTTCAGAAATTATATGCAGGAAACCCATTTGAACTTTGACTGTATGAAAGAACTGTACCTTGAACTGTTGCTAAAACGGGATGAAATTCTAGGAAACCTAGCAGGAGAAATTAGTGTTTTTATTTGAGGGTCCAGTATAAACTATTTGAGGCAGGTGCTGGGACTGTGCTGGATTAAGAATGTCCACAAAGTCGATGTCCTCTTCTACCTGAGAGAAAACCACTTGCTGTTGAGCTGACTCCAAGGCCTACTGATTCTGTGTGTGTTACATCAGAATTGTCCTCCGTAGGATCTTCAATGGCCGATTTTTCTGAAGTTGATTACCAAGCCTTTCTTCCAAGGCACGTCACAGTGGATTCAAACCTCTGAGCTTCCACTTAGAACGTGCAAACCATTTAGGCTATTCAGGGAGTCAGGTGGGGTCTATTTTATACTCAGCTAAAGCAGGAAAGTCATGTCAGTGTGCCAACACAGGATGGGAGAGCTAATGTTAATGCCATTTCTGGGCCTAAATTAAAAAGCAAAATAAAACATTAGAAGGTTCTGCCTTGGGCTGCTATTCCCTGTGTTATCATATTAAAAAATGCTGAGATTTCTCTGTTGAAAAGGCATAGGCCAACCACATTGGGAAGCTAGGGATAAGGGAAAGAGCTAGAGCCAAAAACCACTCTGTTAACTTCCACCTGTTTAATACCAAATCATCCAAGCCATCTCAGCGGTGGCCCTGGACATAGTCACTAAAGTCAACAGTGATTCCTGGCTGCACTCTTCCCTCAGAACCAGGCACTGTGCTTACATAAAGGGTGTAAGGCACTAAACCTTGGGATACCAGTTTTTTATTAATCAACCGCACCAGAAGCCTTTCCGAGTCTCTGTAGTTGAGAGTCTCTACGCAGATTGTACCCTGTGACCAATTCTCACCAACAAAAACGTGAGAGGAAATGACCTATGACTGCTACTTTGAGACAGGTCAGAGCACAAGCTACTTTATCCATAACACCCTCTGTCATCAACAAACACGGAATCTGAGGGACACTAAAGGCAAAATTAGAGAATGAAAAGCAAGGACAGCGATTAGGTTTTTCCCCCTGGGCTTGCAAAAGTGAATAATGAGACTTTGAATAGTCAATTTAGCAGTACAATTTTTTCATGCTATTATTGGTCAGATTGTCTGTCTTTCTAAAAGTTATACATGTTGCAAACCCTCATCCTTTTAGGGGACTACAGGCAAATGTTTTAAAAGAGCCCTGGTTGGATACTGGGTTAGTAGTAGGGCTTCTAACCACAAGGTGAGCAGTTCAAGATCCATAGCAGCTCTACAGGAAAAGATGAGGCTTTCTACTCTGATGAAGATTTACAGACTTGCAACCCACAGGGCAGTCTGCGTTGCCCTATAGGGGCACTGTGAATCAGGACTGACTTGATGGCAGTGACTGTGTGGTTTGGTCTAGGTAATTTAAGGGAAGGAAAAAGCACACACACCACTGCCTATACCCATGGCCAGCGAGTGGATTCCGTCTCATAGAGATCCTACATAGATTTTCTGAAGCTGTGAATATTTATAGGAGAAAATAACCGCATCTCTCTCAGATGGGTGGCTGGTTGGATTTGCACTGCCCACCTTGTCGCCCAATGCTTCTCTCACAGTGCCACCAGGGCTCCCGAAATAAAAGATCATTTTAAATAACAGTAATTGATTTTCTTCATCTGAGAATAAAGATTTGGTTCAATGTGTCAGCTTCCTGTTTCCTTTCTGAGTTTCATCCATGGAAATGTGATAGTAAAATAAGTCATTCCTGTCAGACAGTATTCCAAGAACTAAATAGAACTCATTGCCATTGAGTTGATTGAGACTCACTTTGGCTGCTCATAGTACAAATGCCCTATTGGATGGGTATCCAAGCTGACTGCCAAGGTGCCAGGGGGAGGCGTTACCTCGCTGTAGTTCTGATTTGCATCTCCTTAATGATCCATCATCACAAGAATTTCATCAATCACATTTGTACATCTGTTACCATCATCATTTTCAAAACATTTTCATTCTACCTTAACCCGTGGTATTAGGTCCTCATCACCTCTCATCCCCAACCCTCCCTCACCTATTAACCCTTGATAATTTATAAACTATTTTGTTTCATGGCTCACCCGACCACTGTCTCCCTTTACCCATTTCCTGTTGTTTGCACTATGCGTATATCATAGGGAACTGTTAATATTTCCTTTACGAAAAGCGTTTTTCTAATATCACAATATCTTGATCTGTCATTTTTATTCCCTTATTTTCTATCATGTTTAAGCAATATATCTGTGATATCTGGTATATAAAGGACATGACATATCTTATAACTCGCTCTTAAGGTGAGTGAACCATAAGAATAGAAGAAATAATAAATGATGCCATCCCATGGTTTATTCAACCAACATGTGCTCTTTGATCACCACACAAAGAAAATATTGCTGGGGAGCTGAGATTTGAACTCCACAGAAAGTTTTTATAATGCAAACAGGTTACAACTTTCTTGTGTGGATTCCTAATTTTCATTTAAACATTTTACATCTTATGCTAACTTTTAAATTTCAGTTTTTATGAATCAAATGACAATGGGCTTTGCCATAGCCACTCAAACTCTGTAATTTACTTGCTTTCCGTGATTCAGAAAATTTCCCTTCTGTAGTACAAAAACACTCACCAGAACATACCCAGGAACCTCCCCTCCCTAAGCTTAGGTAGACCTTGTCAGTGTAAGAAGCCTCTAAGCAGGAGGTTCTTCGATGTCCTTCAGTGAAGCATGCTCTGTAAAACCTGGTGTGTGGAGAGGAGAAAATAAGGCCCTATTAATCTTCCTTTGGCCACAGGAGGTGAGGCGACTGTGTTACTCTGGCATGAGCAGAGATCCCAGGGTGTGTTGGTCATTTGGGACTCCTTGTAAATACCTTGCAGTCAAAATGAACACTTAGATGGAGTTTCCTGTGAAATATATTTCTGTTGAGCTGAACTAATGATCATGTCTCATTACTGGGAATTTTAGCTTATTGATGTTCACCCGCAAAATTATGTAGAACTATTATAATGTGTCATTTAGATTTAGGAACACCCAATAAATCATGGTGATCTCTACAGGTCAATATTTTCATTGCAATATAAATGCATGTTTAGGTTAATAATGTCTACCATTTTGCTTCATTACAAAGCCAAGATAACCTGGATTTAGTGACTTTTAGGTTTATAATTTTGATATTGTTTTAGGATAATTGAATCTTAGAATTGGAAGGCTTTTCAGAAATCATATTGAATAATGTCTACTCATATTATAAGTTTGCACTTCTATGTAGGTAGAGTTTCATCTATATTCTGTTTGAATTCTTAGTTAAAGATTCTTGGTAGAAAGATGAAAAAGTTAAAAGAGCTTTTAATAGCATGTCATATGATTAAGATGGAGACTCTTGGACACTCCAGGCCAGACTAGAAGGACACTAAAAATCGTAAGGATAAGCTTCACAGACTTTTTCACGCAAAAATAAATAAAGTTTCAAAGACAAGAAGTGGGTCTATAAATAGAGTCTATATAAAAAACGCCGAAGTTTTGTCCATGTCCAAACATCAGACATCTATCATTAAAAGTTCTTGACTGTGAATTCAATGAGAACTATAAGCAAGTGTGATAGTTGAAGGTTTTCGTGTCAACTTGAAGATATATAAAAGTCTAGGGGGTGGAATTCAACCTGTCAATAAGATCACAGACTGATGGTGCCTCCTTGTGGACATGGCCTTCACATAAGGAGGGTCCTGGGAACCTCTTCCCTTTCTCCCTGTCTTCACCTTCCTGCTAGTGAGCCACACTAGGACTTGCCAGAGTCCTGCAATGTGACCACTGCCATTGGATCAACAAGACTGTGCACCCGCTAACAGGTGATTTTCCTGCATTCTACATCATTGCATGTGACTGCGTGAGTGTGAGAGGGACTTATGGACTAGTATGGGACTCATGGACTTGAGTTGGCCTGGGCTGAGATGATTTCTTGATATATATTAATTTTTTGATATACAGATCTCTCATAAGCATATTTGAGTGTCTCTGGCTTTGTTTTTCTAGTCACTCCAGCCTGACACACCAAGCTTATATTGTTATGCCCCCTGGCCACTTTGGGCTTCTCATGGATCAACAGGTCAGGAAGGGTGTCACTGTACTGAGTGGTGTGAATGATCATGCTTACCAAGGAGAAATTGGACTGGTGGTACATAATGGAGGCAAAGAAGAATATGTCTGGAATCCAGGAGATTCCGCAGGCCTACTCTTAGTGCTACCATGCTCTGTGATTTAAGTAAATAGTAAATTATAGCAACCCAAACCGTACAGGACTTATAATTACCCAGACCCCTCAGGAATAAAGGTCTGGCTACCCCACCAGGCAAAAAACCACAGCCAGTGGAGGTGCTTGCTGAGTTAGAAAGTAACACAGAGTGGGTAGTATAAGGTAGTTCTACCTATCCGTTATGGCCATGTGCTCAACTTCAAAAGAGAGGTTTGTAATCGTTAGAGTATTTTCTTTATATGTGCTTCTTGAATGTATTTCATTTTTTACATGTATGATATGTCAGCTACAATTGGACTCCGTGTGTTTTCATTTATATGTATGATAGGTATTTGATGTTAAGCATACGTGTGATTTCATTAATATCCGGAAATTATATATGGTAAAGAATTGTGTGCCGGTGCCAAGTTGGCAAGAAGTGGATTGAGGTAGTTAATTTATAGTGCCAACCTGGCTGATAAACACGTGTGAGATTAATTGAACGGTGGAGAGATAAATGGCTCATCTTTCCTGTCTCTTGCTCTTTGATCATCAGATAGTGTGCGGCTGCCTTGCTTGTTCTGTGCCTCAATCTACAAGCGACATTAACTGTGGGACACCTAATCCGTGGACTGTATTGCTGAAATTTGAGGTCCCTTCAAGACTTAATTGCTGCATCATTGAAATTTACATCTCTTGAGCTGAGGACTGTCGGACCCAGTCATCTGTCTGACTGTTGGTGATCTGCCTTGCTGTTTGCTGCCTGTGCCGGGATAGCCTGAATTGCTCTACAGAGGACTACCTGGTGGCCCTCAAGTCTTGAAGGACTGCCAGTGTCTCACAATTGTCTGCCCAGAGGGAGATGCACTGATCCATTTGGACTGCTTTATAATTTAATTAACTTCTCTTTCTTATGTTATCTATCTATCTATATATCTGTTATATATATATTATATATATCTGTTATATATATGTTTTATTTATCTATTTATTTATTAGTGTTCTGGTTTTGTTTCTCTAGGCGACCCTGTGTAACGCACTACTAAATAATAATCAAGGAGTCCTGGTGTCATAGTTATTATGACTATGCATTGGACTCACAACCACAAGGTCAACAATTCAAGACCACTAGCCCTCTGAAGAAGAAAATGAGGCGTTCTACTCCCGTAAACAGTCTTGGAATCCCAAGGGGCACTGCTTCCCTGGACCTACTATGGGTCGCTAATAGTTTGAATGGACTTGAAGGCAGTGAATGTAATTTCGGGATCCATAATTATCAACAACTTCATGCAATGTTAACTTCCTTTCCTCATCCAACTCAGGTCTAGTCCAGGCTGGAAGTCTTCGGCGAGTGTAGCTTTATTACGACACTTCATGTCTTAATCAACCTCACACATACACACATCTCCAGTAGTCTGATTTCTTATTGCAGAAGTTGAAGAGAAGAGCGGTAGCACCAATTATACTAAACTGTCAGAATGACGTGTTTTGGGATCTTTCTTCTGTCGCTGTCCGATACTTAAAATTATTTCTCGTTTGGGTGCATTTATGAGCCCATTCAAATGGCCCAGTATTATGAAACTCCTTACCCACTTCCTAGAAGTAATGAGTGATTTTCCCTGTAAGATAAGAACAGAAAAAAGAAAATACACTGTCACTATTTAGCCAAGATTGCCTTGCAGTTTGTGTCAGCACAAAAGCAAGCAAATGAAAAAGAAATAAAAGTTAAAAATTGGAGGATGGGCTGGAAAGGGGGACCAATTACAAGGATCTACATAAAATCTCCTCCAAGGGTGAAGGCAACAGAAAAGTGGGTGAAGGAGGATGTCAGACAGTGTAAGATATAACAACAAAATAATTTATAAATTATCAAGTGTTCATGAGGGAGAAGTTGGCGGGGAAGGAGGGGGAAAATGAGGAGCTAATACCAGGGGCTTAAGTAGAGAGCAAATGTTTTGAGAATGATGAGGACAATGAATGTACAAATATGCTTTTCACAATTGATGCATGTATGTATTGTGATAAGTGTTGTATGAGCCCCTAATATAATGCTTTAAAAAAAAGTTAAAATTTGGAAAGAAGAAAACACACAGATCTTTATTCACAGGTAGCAAATTGTAGTAGAAATATCAAAAAAATCCATAAAAATATATTCCAATTTTAAAATATGTTTAGGAAGAGCACTCATATAAGGTCAATACACAACAATCAAGAGTTTGTATAAATATGGTCACAAAAGAAGTCACTGGAACTTAACAATAGCACTAAATATATAAAAATACATTTAATAGACATATACAAAGCCACTACATTGAATATATATATAAATATTCAGAAGATATTTAAAGACCAAAATAACTATACGATAATTCTCTGTCATAGATTAGAATCTCTGAAAGAAGACAATTCTTCAACCTTTGTTTTATCACTTAAATATAATTCCAATCAATGTATCAGCAAGTATTTTGAAAAGTGAAAAAAAATATTTTAAAAGTACATAGTTATACGACATCTCTCACTACCATGGGCCGTTGGGAGACATCACTGGATACACTGTGAGGGAAAGTCGCCCGATCTGACCCTACCACACTGAGGCAAAACACTAAAGGCATGCAACGAACAGCAAGGGCAGCAGAGCAAAAAAGACTGCAGGAAAAACCAAAAATAGACTTTGGGGCCAGGGCATGGCACCCCATCAGACTCAACCAGAAATCACCCTTAAATGTGAACAAACAGACCTCGAACTATTTACAGAGTTTTATTTTGTCAATGGTTTCTTGTTGTTTTATTTTTTGTTGTTATTTGTTTTTCTCTATCTTGCTTTTGTGCATTTTATTATCTTTGCATGCATATCTAGATAACATAGACAATATAAACAATCTGGAGGAGAAAGCAACTGAACCCATGGTTGTGGGGGACATGGAAGAAGTGGGGCAAGGGAAAGGAAGTAGGTGTCACCAAATGCAGGGACAAGAGAACAACAAGTAATCCAAAATCAGTGTTAGGAGGGTGTAGGAGGTCTGGTAGGACTTGATCAAAGGCAATGTAACCGAGAGGAATTACTGAAACCCAAATGAAAGCTGAGAATGAGAATGGGACAAGAAGAAATTAAAAAGAAATAGAGGAAAGAACTAGGAGGCAAAGGACATTTATAGAGGTTTAAATACAGACATGTACATATGTAAATATATTTATATATGATTGGGAAATAGATATATGTACATATACTTATAGGTTCAGTATTAATGTAGTTGATGGACATTGGGTCTCCACTCAAATACTTCCTTAATGCAAGACCATTTTCTTCTATTAAACTGGAATTCCATGGTGCTCACCTTCCCGACACATTTACTGACAAAGTCAAAGCAGGTACCTAAGCCAATGTGGTGAAGAAAGCTGACGGTGTTTGGATATCAAAAGATATAGCATCTGGGGTCTTAAAGGCTTGAAGATAACCAACTGACCATCTAGCTGAGAAGCAACAAAGCCCACATGGAGGAAGCACACAGACTGTGTGATCATGAGTTTTTGATGGGATCAGATATCAGGCATCAAAGAACAAAAAACCATATCATTGTTAATGAGGAGGAGTGCAGAGTGGAGACCCAAAGTCCACCTATAGGCAACTGGACATACTCTTACAGATGAGTCACAGGGAGGAGACAAGTCAGTCAGGGTGCAGTGTAGCAATGATGAAACATACAACTTTCTTTCAGTTCTTTAATGTTTCCTCCCCTCCACTATCATGATCCCAACGCCAGCTTACAAATCTGGCTAGACCCGAGGATGTACACTGGTACAGACAGGAATTGCAAACACAAGCAATACAAGGCAAATGAACGTTTCAGGACCAGTGGTGAGAGTGACGATACTGAGGGGGAGGAGGGGAGGTGGGGTAGGAAAGGGGGAACACCTTACCAGGGTCTCCATATAACCCCCTCCCTGGGGGAGGCACTGCAGAAAAGTGAGTGAAAGTAGACATTGGACATTGTGAGACATGACAAAATAATAATAATTTATGAATTATCAAGGGTTCATGTGGGAGGTGGCATGGGGAGGTAGGGGAAAAATGAAGAGCTGATCCCAAGGGCTCAAGGAAGAACAAAAATTTTTGAAAACAATGATGGCAAAAAATGTTCAAATGTGGTTGACATAATGGATGTATACAATAATTGTGATCGAGTTGTATGAATATACAAGAAAATGATTTTTTTAATTATATAGTTAAAATACATATTTAGAGTAGCTCAGAATACCTGCAAAACAGGATAATTTATTAGGACATTTAGACTCCCAAATATAAAGTGACTATAACTGATCAAATCAACATGAACTCATAAAAGTAGAAAAATCAAAACAGTCATTTGATTTATGATAAAATGAAAAACTTTCATTTTTCAATTAATTGGTGAGGTCTAATTGGATATCTATTTGGAAAAAGTGGGTAATGCAATCCACCTCATACAACATACAGATGCTATTTTCTATGCATTATAGACCTAAATGTGAAAAATAAAACAATAAACCTTGAACTCTGCTAGCTTCCAAAAAGAAAAAAACCAACAGCCCACTTGAAAGGTGGGCAAAGGACTTTAACAGAAGTTTCACAGGCGCAGAAATCCGAATGGCCAACAAACATATGAGAAAATGTTCCCGATCTTTAGCCATAAGAGAAATGCAAATTAAAACAACAATGAGGTACCACCTGACACTCTCAAAGGTAGCCCAATTCAAAAATCAGAAAGCAACAAGTGCTGGAGGGGCTGTGGGGAGACAGGAACTCTCATCCACTGCTGGTGGGACTGTAAGTACGTACAGCCACCATGGAACTCAATCTGGCGATACCTAAAACAGATGGAAATAGAGTTACCATATGACCCAGCAATCCCCCTACTGGGCATATACCCAGAAGAGGCAAGAAACAAACCAAGACCAGACATCTGTGCTCCAATGTTCATTGCGGCACAGTTCACAATTGCAAGGAGTTGGAAGCAACCCAAATTTCCATCAACTGATGATTGGATTAAAAAACTGTGGTATATACATACAATGGAGTACTACGCATCACTAAAAAGCAGTGATGAACGTATGAGGCACATAGCGGCAAGGGAAGAACTGGAGGAAATCATGCTAAGCGAGGTAAGTCAGGCACAAAAGGACAAGTACAACTTGAGCCCGCTGAGGTAAGAATTAAAAAATTTTTTTAAAAAGCAAAAGTGGCATAGGAAAAAAGCTACTGTATACAAACATTTTAGGGGTGAAGACTGTGTAGTATGGAAGAGACGAGACCAAAACCAGGGATGTACATGGTAGACAATGGTGGAGGAGGTGGGGAAAGGAAAACAAAAGGATGAATACAAGGAAGAAAAGGGTAGTGGGGTCATGGGGCATTAATCCACCCAAGGGGAGAGTATTGTTTATATCTCCACAGGGAAAGTGGGACCAGACTTCAACCCAGTGTCGCAAGGTGTGAATGCAATATCCCGGCGTGGAGGAGGGAACCAGTGGAGAGGTCTGGGAGGCTGGCCCCAGCACCATAAATTAAGTGGATTCCTGCCCCTCCCCCGAAAAGAATTTGTTCCAAAGGATGACATTGACTCTGCAGCTCCGGGAGATGAATATATCTGATCAGAGCACATGGGAGAAGATGAAGGGGCAGGAGGAGAGAGTGGAGCACAGCCTGGCCCACCAGGCCATGATGATGATGTTCCTGAGTAGAGCAGCCAGTCCACAGAGAGAACAACATGGCTGGCCCTACTATGAGACATGATGCCCCTCAGTGACTAAGGGCGATACAGGGGACAGCACTGGAAACAGTGTGGGAATTGCACCTGACCTGATCCCACCACACCAAGGCAAATCACTGGGGGAGTTCAGTGGAACAGCAAGGGAATGGAGTGGCAAGGTCCCCAGGGAATGCTGAAAGTGGACTTTGGGGCCAGGGCGTGGTGCCCCAACAGACTGGACTGGAAAACGCTCCTAAGGGCCAGCAAACGATCCCTGAAATAACTACAAGCTTTTCTCTTGTGAACTGTTTTGTTCTGTTCTTTGTCAGTGGTTTGTTTTTGTTGTTTTGTTGTCTGGTTGTATACTGTTGCTTTGTTTTCCTCTGTCTTGTTTTCGTGCATGTTAGTGTCTCCACAGGTCTGTCTGAAAAGGACAGGCTGGATGAACTATCTGGAGGAAAAACAACGGGACCGACAGTTCCGGGGGACTTGGGGTGGGGGGGATAGGGGGGGTAAGGAAGTGGTGTTAACAAACCCAAGGACAAGGGAAAAACATGGGACCCCAAATGGTAGAGAAGGGGGAGTGGCAGGCCTGGTGGGAAATGGTCAAGGGTAAGGTTGCTTAGAGAAGAGGTATACTCTAGCCCAGGTGGTGACGAAGCATGGTAGTAGGGCAGGAGGAAAGTCAAGGGAGATGGAGGAAAGAGCTAGGAGTCAAAGGGCATTCATGGAGGTCTAGACAAAGACATGTACATGCACATATATATAGGAGGATGGGGAAATAGATCTATGTGTCTATATTTATAGGTCAAGTATTAAGGTGGCGGAAGGCCCTTGGGCCTCTACTCAAACACTCCCTCAATGCATGAATACCTTCTTTTATTAAATTGGAACTCTATGATGCTCACTCTCCCGACACAACGGCTGGAGCCAAAGTGGGTGAACAAATAAATGTGGTGAAGAAAGCTGTTGGTGCCTGGCTATCAAAAGAGATAGTGACTGGGGTCTTAAAGGCTTGAAGATAAACAAGCAGCCATCTAGCTCAGAAGCAATAAAGTCGACATGGAAGAACAAACCAGCCTGTGTGATCAAGTGGTCCCAAAGGGATCAGTTACCAGGCATCAAAGAACAAAAAATCATATCATTGACTGCACACCTCCATGATAGGATTGCTGAAGACAAATGGGTGAACAAGTAAATGTGGTGAAGAAAGCTGATGGTGCCCGGCTATCAAAAGAGATAGTGTCTGGGGTCTTAAAGGCTTGAAGGTGAATAAGCGGCCATCTAGCTCAGAAGCAAATAAGCCCACATGGAAGAAGCACACCGGCCAGTGCGATCACGAGGTGCCAAGGGACCAGTTATAAGGCATCATGCAAAAAAAAAAAAAGATATAAGTGTGTGTATGTATGTGTATATATGTGTATATGTATATATATATATATATATATATATATATATATATATATATATATATATATATATACCATATTAAATGAAGGGGGAAGTGCAGAGTGGAGACCCAAGGCGCAAGTGTCGGCCACTGGAGATCCCCTCATAGAGGGGTTTAGGAGAGGAGATGGGTTAATTAGGGTGTGAGGTAGTACCGATGAAGAACACAGCTTTCCCCCAGATCCTGGATGCTTCCTCCCCCCAACTACCATGATCCGAATTCTACCTTACAGGGCTGGATAGGACAGAGGCTGTACACTGGTACATATGAGGGCTGGAGGTACAGGGAATCCAGGGTGGATGATACCTTCAGGACCAAGGGTGTGAGGGACGATGCTGGGAGAGTGGAGGGTGAGTGGGTTGGAAAGGGGGAACTGATTACAGGGATCCACATGTGACCTCTTCCCTGGGGGAGGGACGGCAGGGAGGGGGGGATGGGAGACTCCGGATGGGGCAAGATATGACAAAATAACGATGTATAAATTACCGAGGGCGCATGAGGGAGGGGGGAAAGGGGAGGGAGAGGGAAAAAAAGGGAGGACCTGATGCAGGGGGCTTAGTTGGAGAGCAAATGCCTTGAGAATGATTGGGGAAGGGAAGGTATGGATGTGCTTTATACAATTGATGTATGTATATGTATGGATGGTGATAAGAGTTGTATGAGTCCCTAATAAAATGTAAAAAAAGAAAAGAGAAAAAAATGATTAGGGCAAAGACTGTACAGATGTGCTTCATACAATTGATGTATGTATATGTATGAATTGTGATAAGAATTGTATGAGCCCCAATAAATTGCTTAAAAAAAAAGAAGAGAGACTACAGTAGTACTGGGTAACAGATGGCGCTAAAGTTAAACTCGTTCTTATTGAAGAAATGACTTCAATCATTAAAAAAAAATCAGTATTATTTTAGTAATTCTTATCTTATAGTTAGTTTTAAATATTTTCAGCCTGGATTATTCTATAATATCATTATGATATAGTTACTTGTGAATTCATTTTATCTCTACAGGCTAATTTTATTAATTAATAATATTATTTTTTAATCATTTTATTGTGGTCTCATATAACTCTTAACCCAAACCATACATACATCAGTTGTGTAAAGCACATGCATACATTCGTTTTCCTCATCATTCTAAAAACATTTGCTCTCCACTTTAGCCCATGGCATCAGCTACTCATTTTCCCCTTCCTACCTCCCTCATGAACTCTTAATAATTTATAAATTATTATTTTGTCATGTCTTACACTGTCCTAAGTCTCCCTTCATCCACTTTTCTGTTGTCGGTCCCTCTCCTCCTGAGTGTTCATCCAGCCAATCTTATTTAGACAGATCTGAAGAGATTATATCATGCACAAAAGCAAGGCAGAGCTAAACCAAGCATCCAAAAAAAAGAAAAGAAAACAACAAAAAGCCAATGACAAAGCACACAAAACAAAAACACAACAACAAGAAAGAAGAGATTGAGATTAGTTTAAGGACTGTTTGTTGGCCTTTAGGAATATTTTCTGGTTCACTTTGATGGGGTGCCAAGCCCTGACCCCAAAGTCTCTTTTTGGTATTCCCTGGGGACTTCGTCATTCTGTTCCCCTTGCTGTTCTGTTGCATGCCCTTAGTGTTTTGCCTCAGTGTGGTGGGATCAGATAGGGTAGAATTCCTATGTTGTCCCCTGTAGGGCTATGCGTTAGTGAGGGATGTCATGTCTCATTGTAGGGTTGCTACTGGCTAATTTATTTTTGCCCCTCAAATCCGAAGACATATGAATCCATTAATTCTGGAAATATTCTTATCTTAAAAATTATGTTTCTGAATAGTATTCATAACTCATTCCCTTATAAAAGGACAAGTAGATTAATATATATTTTTCCAGAACTATTAATGGATGCAATACATATCCTCCTTTTTGGGGAACCAAATAATTTTCCATGCTTTAAAAAGGAAAGTATAACCTTTTTCTTTTATTTAACCTGTGGTGGTGAGAAAACCTGAGATATCTCTTTTATTGTGTTAAATCTGTTTTTTGGAGGGTTTAATGTTTTGCATTTTATGGCCGCTTTATTTATTTTTTTAATATTGAATTTTCATCATCACATGCATATATATAATATTTTGCTTAATTTTCAAAGGCACCTTTTCTTTTGCCATACATATTATTCTTTCAGTATTATTTGTTTTTTTCTTTCATCCATTTAATAGAACAATATGTATTTGAGCCTATTACATTATTTTAAAAATATTTGTAGATGATTAATAAAATACAAATCTTTGCATCTGAAGAAGCAATGTAAATGATGTAATGAAACATTTCAGAGGGTCATCTTTGTGTATTTCTGACTGAAGCCTGTTTCCCTTGCAGAATGACATCTTAATAGGATCTCAGTGGACTCATCAATTGTCAGAGAACATTGATCCTCAGTATTTGCATACAATATAGAACTACAAACTGCAGTGTAAGCTGGAAAAATTAGGAATTACTCTCAAATTGACTAAGTACTCTGATAAAAAAGGCACAGGAAAGAGAGATTATGTTAGAGTTTATAAAATTCATTTTCATTTTTCTACACAAGGCTTTGTAGGGTGATATGTAGAGCTACAATATGAACATGAGTTGCTGATGTGTAACTGTTTTGATAGTTAATTTATACAACTTGCTCTACTATCAGTTTTTCATAGAACTTGGCCTTTCCAATATGTTTTGGTATTATATCCCAAATTGGAATTGAAAACTTGCCTCAGCAAATCAGGCAGAGTTTTCTTTCTTTGAACACCTTTCTCAGAGCAGTCTTCATGGCTTTGTTCTTTAGACTGTAAATCATTGGATTGAATGTCGGGGGCACAACTGTATAAAGAACAGTAAGCAAAAAATCTAGCACTGTTGGAGAATCAGAAGTTGGTCTTAGAAACTCAAAGATCCCAGTAGAGAAAAATAATATGACCACACACAGATGGGGTAGGCAAGTCGAAAAGGCTTTTGCTCTTCCCTCAGCAGATGGCATTCTGAGCACAGTGGTGAAGATGTGTGTGTAGGAGAGTCCAATAAAGATGAAGCATACAAACGATGCCAAGGACACGAAGGCAGAGACCCCAAGCTCCGGGATGTAGTCATTGGAGCAAGAGAGTTTCAGAAGTTGGGTGATATCGCAGAAGAACTGGTGAATGACATTGGGACCACAGAAGTGGATGGAGAATGTAGCAGCTGTGTGCATGACCCCAAAGATCAGCCCACTGGTCCAGGCAGCTAAGACTAAGTGAGCACAGGTGCTGGTGTCCATGATGATTTCATAGCGCAGTGGAAAGCAGATGGCCACATATCGGTCATAGGACATCACTGTGAGCATGGCAAACTCAGCACAACCAGAGAACGTAAGTGCAAAACATTGCAGTATGCACTCCCAGAGAGAAATATTGCCACTGTGCATGAAAGAATTACAAATGGATCTTGGTACAGTCGTGGTAATGTAGCACAGATCCCAAAATGATAGGTGCTTCAGGAAGAAATACATAGGTGAGTGGAGACTATGATCTATGGAAGTCGCAGTGATAATGAGCATATTGCCAGTTAAAGCCACCAAGTAAAAGACTAAAAATAGAGAAGCCTGTAAGAGCTCTATCTCAGGATTGCCAGCAAAAGTCACAAGAAGAAATCCACTCATCGTAGTTAAATTAGTCATAATCTTCCCCTCCTTCCCTCAAGGGAAATGCTGACTGCAAGACAAGATGGACATGCACAGGACGAACGTGCTATTTATCAGTTGAATGCCCTTGTTCCATGATGTTCAGGTAAAAAGTAATAATTACTGGTCTATCACTCTATGTACCAAATAGATTTAAATATTAATAGATATGTTAAACCATTTCAGATGACATTGACTCATTGTTATGTCATCATTTTAAGTAAAGAAAGGAAATAGATACCAGTTTATTAATGGGATATACCTCACTCTCTCTCTATCATCAAGTCGATGCCAACCCATGGCGACCATATAAAACAGAGTAGAATTGCACCAGTGTTTCTGAGACTGTCACCAACTCTTTACAGGAACAGAAGTTCCCATTTTTGTCCTGTGGATCATCTTGTTTTTCTGAACACAGACCTTGAGGAATATCGCCCAATGTGGAAGTACTAAGCCATCAGGGTTCTAATGAGACATGCAGACCATAAATCATTGTACACATTCAATTTTCCGTTCAGTTTGCACTCATGGGTGTTTTTTAAGTAATGTCTGGTGTATTATTTTCTAATAATCTCGCTTTAAATTTATATAGCACAACACACTCTGTCATTGCAATTTTATAATTCAGTTTCATGTATGAGAAAGTAATTATTAATTTATGCATATCTGTAAACATTTCCTGGGGGAAAATAGCTACATTACAAATTGATAATATACCAAAAATCACTAACCTTAACCTATTATATCCTATAAAGAGAGCTGTAACATTCTAAGTTTCTCTCAGAAAAGTGACAGCCCATATATATTCCAGTACATTGTAGTATGTTCTAGTAAATATTATATAGTATTTTTTTAGTAAAAATAAACTGCCTTATAAGCATATCAATCGATGTTTAATGTAACTGGATTAAATAAATTTAAAGCAAAAATTCGACAGTATTTCAGTGGGCCAAATGGTTAGAGATTCTGAAATAGAATACTCAGAGAGATTGAACATGAGGCAAGATGAAACAGAACCTACAGCTACAATAGTCACATGCATGAGTATTTTTAAAACACAGCCTGTATTTTAAACCAGTTAAGTGTATGCTACATATTTAATATTTTGCTGCATATTTTAATGAAAGCATGTGAATAAAACGGGTGAAGAAAATGTCTTTTTAGAATAATTACAGGAGACTGAGTGGAGAGGATAAATAAAAGTGTTTCAAATTTGCTTTCTACTGTACACACTCCGATACCCACACACATCCATACACACACTCGGACACAAAATTCCCAAACAAAATCAAGAATCAAATCCCCAAGCACCCTCACACTGCACCGACATTTTTCAGTTTGACCAAAATATTAGGCTCTGGGAGAAAGTGCAAAATTCAAATCAAACGACCAAAAATGCTGAACAAACAGCATCATTAATATACAAAATATTAATTTTACTGGACTAATTAACAGGTGATGTTCTCTATGTCTGTAAAACTTTGTCACCACATAGCTGAACTCTTAAATCTAGTTTTTGCAACGTTCCAAGAACCAGGAATGATGTTAGTTAGCTTCATTTTTTGATGCCACATCAAAATTTTCTACGAGATCTGGAACATACCATCCTCCTTATCCTCATCTAACTCGTCTGTCTGTTGGGCTTTGCTATCAAACACTTACCTTGGGAACTGTTCATCTCATTTCCTAAGGCTTGTGAAGCTGTCAGCAACAAGAAGATGGCTTAATATTTCAGGAAACATTTTTGTGAATGGTTTGGCTTCTGCATGACCAGTAAGAGCAAATGTGTTAACAGAGAGGGGAGCTTGTACCTTGAAATAGTTGAAATGAAATGAATGGTGTTCCATCCCCTTTAATCATGTTTATCTCTTCAATACCAGAGGTAATCTTCACAGGCAATTTTAAAGAGATCTCTGAAGCTTTTTATCATCAACTGTAGCTCTTCAAGGTACAGCCTTCATACTTCTGTGAGCTGTACCCTTGTCCCCTATCTGGAACTGAGATTGAAGTCCAGCTACATTTCTTGATTCATGCTGATGGTAAATCTGAAGCAGGGAGCGTCCCTCAAACACCAGCATGCAGCAAGAGCAAGAGGGCTGCCTTAGTGGAGACAGAGAAGACCAAAATGGGGCATTAAAAAAATCATTTTATTTGGCACTCATACAACTCTTATCAAAATCCATACATGCATCCATTGTGTCAAGCACATTTGTACATCTGTTGCCATCATCATCATTTTCAAAACATTTTCTTTCTACTTGAACCCCTGGGATCAGCTCCTCATCTACCCCACCCCCCGCATCCCCAATCCTCCCTCAATCAAGAACCATTGAAAGTTGATATTTTTTTCTCATGTCTTACACTGACCACTGTCTCCCTTTACCCACTTTTCTGTTGTTAGAATTATGTGTACGTCATGGGACATTTTAATGTTTACTTTATGAAAAGTGTTTTTCTGACACTAGAATATCTTGACGTATCATTTTCCTTCCCATATTTTCTAGCATGTTTAAGCAACCTATCTGTGATATCTAGTGTAAAAAGGACCTCGTACATCTTATAACTCATTCTTAAGGTCAGTGAACCATAAAAATAGAAGAAACAGTAAATGATGCCATCCCATGGTTCATTCATCCACCATGTGCTTTTTGATCACCGCACAAAGAAACATATTGCTGGGGAGATGGGATTTGAACCCCACAGAAGGGTTCTGTAATATAAACAGTTTGCAACTTAATTGTGTGGATTCATAATTTTCCTTTAAATATTTGGCATCTTCTGCTAACTTTTACATTTCAGTTTTTATGAATCAAATAACAGGGGGCTTTATCATATCCACTCAAGCTCTGTAATTTATTGGCTTTCCATGATTTAGAAAATTTCCCTTCTGTAGTCCAAAAACACTCACTAGAACATACCCAGGAACCTCCCCTCCCTAAGCTTAGGTAGACCTTGTCAGTGTGAGGAGCCACTACGTAGGAGGTTCTGCGATGTCCATGAGTGACGCATACTCTGAAAACCTGGTCTGTGGAGAGACGAAAATAAGGCCCTATTAATCTTCCTTTGGCCGCAGGAGGTGAGGTGACTGTGTTCCTCTGGCAGGAGCAGAGAGATCCCAGGGTGCTTAGGGCATTTGGGACTCCATGTAAATACCTTGAGGTCAAATTGAACAATTACATGGAGATTCCTGTGCAATGTATTTCTGTTGAGCTGAACTAATGATAAGGTCTCATTACTGGAAAGTTTAGCTTATTGGTGTTCATCAGCAAAATTATTGAGAAGTATTTTAAACTGTCATTTAGATTCAGGAACTCACAACAAATAATGGCAATCTCTGTAGGTCGATACGTTTATTGCAAAGTAAATGCATTTTTACATTAATAGTGTCTATCTTTTGACTTCAATAAAAAAACAAGAAAACTGAACTCAGTTATTGTTAGATTTATAATTTAGATAACTCAAAGAATCTTGAAGAATTAGATTAATACAATCATGGAATTTAATACATTTAAGAAATCATATTGACTAATGTGTACTCAAATTAAAAGTTCATTTTTCCACTTCTATGTAGGTAGTTTATCATCTATTTTCTGTTTGAATTCTTAATGAAAGTTTCTTGGTTGAAAGATGAAAAAGATACAAGAGCCATTTTTTATGTCATATGATTAAGATCAAGACTCTTGGACACTCCATGCAAGACTACAAAGACCCTGAATATCTTAAAGATAAACTTCATAGACTTTTTCTTGCAAAAATAAAAATATTTTTAAAAAAACAGAAGTGTGTCTATAATAGAGTCATTCAAAAGCATTGAAATTGTGCCCTTGTCCAAACATCAGACATCTATCAGTAAAAAATTTTCACCATACTATCAATTAAAAATACAAAGCGACTGTGGTAGTTACATATTTTCAACTCGACTTGAAGATATATAAAAATATAGGGGTGGTATTCAATCTGTCAATGAGGTCACAGACTGATGCGCCTCCTTGTGGATGTGGCCTTCCATAAGGAGAATTCTGAGAACTTCTCCCCTTTCTCACTGTCTTCACCTACTTGTTAGTGAGTCACAGTGGGACTTGCTAGAGCCCTGTGATGCTACCACTGCCATTGGATCCATAAGACTTTGCACCCACCAATGGGTGATCTTCCTGAATTCTGCATCATTGCATGTGGTTGCATGAGTGTGAAGAGGGACTTATGGACTAGTATTGGACTTAGGGACTTGAGTGGGACAGGGCTGAGATGTTTTCTTGATACAAAATTACTTTTGGATATACAGATCTCTTTTATGCACATGTGAGTGTCTGTGGATTTGTTTCTCTAGTCAATCCAACCTGACACACCAAGCTTATATTTTTACTTTTACTTAACAGAGCATGGTACAATTGAAAAATACAACTGCACATTTCTTGCTTCAACTGATGAAAATCGGTCTATGGTGCACTTGCTCAAAGTAATTTTTCCTAATTCCTTCTCTTCTGTATTCAGCAGACTAAGACCACACAGTTTGCCTTGACCAGGGAAGCTCTCCGATATGATATTACTGGTTTAACTTGAAGAGTGATCTCTGATGGAAGCAATGGAAACTGTGATGGTGAATGGAAACTGCTCAGCAGCACACCTCTTCAAGTGGTGCTCAGGGCACAGTGCTTCACCTCCTGCACCTCCAGTGTACCTCTGCTTATGACATGCAAAGATGTTGCCTCACCATATCCTTTTATTTTTATATATTGTGTGCTACGATGTATTTACCCATTTGTATGCTTGTTTCACCAGTTTTATTGGCATATACTTAGCATACGCTGCAATCTAATGGTTTGAATCTATTAAATAGAGTTGTGCAATGATCATCCCAATGAATATTTGAACATTTTCTTCATTCTTGATGTTAGGTCGAAGCCTGAGAGGAGACGGTCTCAAAGAAAGCTGTGAAGCAAATTCCAACAAGATCATATAAAATCTTTATACAAGAGGTATTTAAGGACAAATTCTAGAATATTTTCAGGTTGTTTTCAAAGAACTTTTTGAAGTCGTCTCATTAATTCTAAAGAGAATTTAACCATCGTCTTTCATTCCATGAACCTGAATGTAAAGGGCAGAATTAGACAATGGTTTCTGTGTAGATTTGAGACAGTTGCTCTGTGACTGTTCTATGTCTTCTGATTTCCTTTTTAGGAATGGGATCATCTGTTGAAGTTATGCTATGCTTACTTTACCATTGTGTGTTTAGTGTTCAATGAAGAGAAAATTTGACTCCTTAGCAGCTAAAAGTTCTTTAGATGTTTAAGGAAACATACTTCAGGAACTATATGCAGGAAAGTCATTTGAACTTTGACAGTCTGAAAAGACCTGCACTTTGAACTGTTGCTGTAATGTGATGAAATTTTAGGAAACCTAATAGGAGAAATTAGTGTTTTCATTTGAGGGTCCAGTGTAAACTAGTTGAGGCAGGTGGTGGGACTGCACTGGATTAAGAATGTCCACAAAGTCAATGTCCTCTTCTCCCTGAGAGAAAACCACTCGTTGTTGAACTGACTCCAAGGTCTACTGATTCTGTGTGTGTTAGATAAGAATCATGCTCCATAGATTTTTCAATGGCCAATTCTTCTGAAGTCGATTGTCAAGCCTTTCTTCCAAAGCAATTCACAGTGGATTCCAACCTCTGACCTTCCACTTAGAGCGTGAAAACCATTTAGGCCATTCAGGGAGTCAGGTGGGGTCTATTTTATACTCAGCTAAAGCAGGAAAGTCATGTCAGTGTGCCAACACAGGATGGGAGAGCTAATGTTAATGCCATTTCTGGGCCTAAATTAAAAAGCAAAATAAAACATTAGAAGGTTCTACCTTGGGCTGCTATTCCCAGTGTTATCATATTTAAAAATGCTGAGATTTCTCTGTTGAAAAGGCATAGGCCAACCACATTGGGAAGCTAGGGATAAGGGAAAGAGCTAGAGCCAAAAACCACTCTGTTAACTTCCACCTGTTTAATACCAAGTCATCCAAGCCATCTCAGCGGTGGCCCTGGACATAGTCACTAAAGTCAACAGTGATTCCTGGCTGCACTCTTCCCTCAGAACCAGGCACTGTGCTTACATAAAGGGTGTAAGGCACTAAACCTTGGGATACCAGTTTTTTATTAATCAACCGCACCAGAAGCCTTTCCGAGTCTCTGTAGTTGAGAGTCTCTATGCAGATTGTACCCTGTGACCAATTCTCACCAACAAAAACGTGAGATGAAATGACCTAGGACTGCTACTTTGAGACAGTTCAGAGCACAAGCTACTTTATCCACAAAACTCTCTGTCATCAACAAACACAGAATCTGAGGAACATTAAAGGCAAAATTAGAAAAAGAAAGGAAAGGACAGCGATTAGATTTTCCCCCTGGGGTTGCAAAAGTGAATGATGACACT
The DNA here is from genome assembly GCF_050624435.1 of Tenrec ecaudatus. NCBI lineage: Eukaryota > Metazoa > Chordata > Mammalia > Afrosoricida > Tenrecidae > Tenrec > Tenrec ecaudatus. The sequence continues at coordinate 308,051,223 of NC_134530.1, forward strand.
TTGAATAATCAGTTTAGCGGTTCAATATTTTTCATGCTATCCTTGGTCAGGGTGTCTGTCTTTCTAAAAGTTATACATGTTGGAAACCCTCATCCTTTTAAGGGAGTACAGGCAAATCTTTTTTAAAAGCCCTGGTTGGATGCTGGGTTAGGAGTAGTGCTTCTAACTCCAAGGTCAGCAGTTTAAAATCCCCAGCCGCTGTACAGGAAAAGATAAGGCTTTCTACTCTGATGAAGATTTATAGTCTTGCAAACCCACAGGGCAGTCTGCGTTGCCCTATAGGGGCACTGTGAATCAGGATTAACTTGATGGCAGTGACTGTGTGGTTTGGTCTAGGTACTATAAGGGGAAAAAAAACACCACTGCCTACGCCCACTGCCAGCTAGTGGATTCCGTCTCATAGAGATCCTACATAAATTATCTGAAGCTGTGAATATTTATAGGAGAAAATAACTGCATCTCTCTCAGATGGGTGGCTGATGGATTTGCACTGCCCACCTTGTCACCCAATGCTTCTCTCACAACGCCAGCAGGGCTCCCGAAATAAAAGATCATTTTAAACAACAGTAGTTGATTTTCTTCATCTGAGAATATAGATTTGGTTCGATGTGTCAGCTTCCTGATCCCTTTCTGAGCTGCATCCATGGAAGTGTGATAGTAAAATAAGTCATGTCTGTCAGACAGTATTCCAAGAACTAAATAGAACTCATTGCCATTGAGTTGATTCGGACTCACTTTGGCAGCTCAGAGTACAAATGCCCTATCGGGTGGGTATCCAAGCTGACAGCCACCGTGCCAGGGGGAGGCGGTACCTCACTGTACTTCTGATTTGCTTCTCCTTTACGATCCATCATCTCAAGCATCTCCTCATGCATTTCTAGCATCTGAATGTCTTCTTTGAAGAAGTGTCTGTTCATGTCTGTTTCGCTGTTGTTGATGCTGAGCTGTTGGAGTGTTCTATAAATTTTAGAGATCATTTTGTTATGTTTCTCTGGTGATTTTCCTCGGTTCTTGCTTCTCAATGTCGGAAGAATTCACATGACAGAAGCACTTTTGCAAATGCAAGCAACTTTTATGATGGAAAGGGACGTTTCCTGTATTGCACTCTCCGAAAGTGCACACTGTTCCTGGAACGCATACAAGGCCGGGACAGGAGAGTTGGAGAGCTCACAACTGCAGATGGTCACTTCAGGGAGCCGAAGAACCGGATGAAAAGAATATGAAACAGGAGCGTGCGAATCGAAGTGTGCAGAACCAAAAGCCGGAAATCCCAAGAGGCCAAGAGTGGGCACAAGCCAAGGGCCCTCCATTTCTCCTCCTCCTACATTACTGGAGGAGGCGTGCTTGGGGGTACTGGTTGACCTTATTGACTGAGTTCAGGTGCACCTGTGTGATGTCTCATCACTGGTGCCTAAGTGTTTTCCCCTAGGGTATGATGGGTGCCTGACTTTCCTGAAACCCCTTTCTGGTGGTCTTGCCAGCTGATCTCCACTAGTGTGCGCTTTATCTCTAATCTAGCTACATATCAAATTCAGTGCCAACTATGTCGTTGTCTAAATCTATTCTCAATCTGTAGGTCCTCTTCATATTCCTCTTGTAAAGTCTTTTATTGAACTTAAGTTTTTTTTTTTGGCGGGTACCTTAGTTTTCTAGTTTATATTATATAACTTTAAACAATTATATATTTACAACTCTATGTATTGTTTTAAAATTTTAGTCCTTTCTCTTTAAAATATAGATGATATGCCAAATATAATTTTTGATTCTATAACCCACTAAGCAGTATTTTATATGAGTAAATAAATCTGTCTGGGAAAATAAAACTTGTGCTATGCTTTTGAAAAATTAAAACATGAGGTTTTTATTAAAATATAGAAAAGCCTCACTACTGAATAATTCCTCTTGGTGGGATTGCAAAACTTATAGATTTCTGATTTGTCATTGACAGTGTCTAGAAAGCAAGACCTGGTAAATTTAGGATGAGGATAAAAATGTGAGAAGCAATGTGCCTTCCTGACTTCAGTCTGAATACATTCAAGAAACAGAAAATCTGGCTTACATCATGGGCATGTTTGGCTCTTATCAAAGATCAGTTGTCTGTGTCCTGCTGATGTCATTATACCATGTGGTTTTGACAAATGAGGCTGTATAACGTGTGCGAAAGTCAGGTAAAGCAAGCCCTCCCACTGTGTCCTTCTTCTTGAGTTCTCTGTTAATTCTGGGCTTCTTCCTTCTCTATATGAAGTTGGTAATCAGCTTTCCATTTCTTTGAAGAAGTATGAGGGTAATTGTATCGGGATTGCGTTAAACTTATGTGCCTTGGGCAGAACTGATATCTTTACAATATTGAGGCTTCCAATACACGAGAAGGGGATATCCTTCCATTTGTTGAGGTCACTGTTGGATTTTTTTTGTAATGGTGTTCTGTAGTTTTCCTCATATAAATCTTTTGTTCTTTCAGTCAGGTATATCTCTAGATATTTCAATTTGTGTTTGGCTATTATGAAAGGTAACACCTTTTTGATCTCCTCTTCTGTGGTCTTATCTGATGTGATAGCAGTCCAATAAACTTCTGTTTGTTGATCTTGTATCCAGCCCCTCTCCCATATTCCTTCAATTGCTACCAGTACTCCTCTTTTGAAGCTTTTAGGATTTTCCATATATAAAATCATATCATCTGCAAATTACAATAGTTTAATCTCTTCCTTCCCCAGGCGAATACCTTTGATGTCTTTTTCTTTCTTTCTTTTTGCTATGCTGTTGGCTAAAACCTCCAGTACAATGTTAAATAAGAGTGAGGACAAAGGGCATCCTTGACTGGTCCCCCTTTTCAGTGGGATTGTGTTCATCTTTTCTCCATTGACTATCACATTGGCTGTTGGTTTTTCACATATAACTTGTATTATGTTGAGGAATTTTCTTCCATTCCTGTCTTCTTTAGTGTCTTCAACAGGAATTGGTATTGTATATTATGGAATGATTTTTTTCACTCATCTATCGATATTATCAAGTAGTTCTTACAGTTTTTCATGTCAATGTGGCAAATGATACTAATGGTCTTTTATATGTTGGACCATCCCAGCATCTCTTGTATGAATCCCACATGGTCATGGTGTATTACCTGTTTTTTCTACTTCTGTATTCTATTGGCCATTATTTTGTTAACGATTTTTGCATCAATGTTTATTAAAAATATTGATCTATAGTTCTCGATTCTTGTGGGATCCCTGCCCGGTTCCAGTATCAGGGTTATACTAGCTTCATAAAAGGAGTTCGGGAGTTTTCCATCTTTCACTATGTTCTTGAAGTTTGTGTAGGATTGGTATCAGTTTTTCCCTGACTGCTTGGTAGAATTCTCCTGTGAACCTGTCTGGTCCTGGGGATTATTTTTGTTGGTAATCCCTTGATGACCTTGTCTATTTCCTCTATTGCTATAGGTCTGTTGAGATTCTTAACATCCATTGGGGATAGTCTAGGAAGGATTGTGTTTTCAAGAATGTGCCCATGTCTTCCAAGTTGTTGAATTCATTGGAGTACAGTCCTTCGTATTACTGTGTGATTAACCTTTTGATTCCATTAGGGTCTATTGTAATGCCCCCTCTTTCATTCCTCATCATTGCTATTGCAAATTGTTCCCTCCTCTCTTTGGTCAGATTTGCCAGCAGTCTGTCGATCCTGTTTATCCTTTCAAAGAAGCAACTTTTAACAGCATTAATTTCTTTCCATACTTTTATTTACCTTCTTCTGAATCTTAGCCCTGATGTTTACTATTTTTTTCCTTCGCTACTAGTAGGATTGTCCTGTTGATTCTGCTCCAGTTATTGTAAAGTTTATGCCAGCATATCAATCATAAGTCTCTCTTCCTTTTTCATGTGTGAATGTATTGCTATAAAACTTCCTCTGATAACTGTATTTGCTGTGTCCCATAAGTTTTGGTATACCGGGTTCTCTGTCTCCTTGGTTTCTAGAAATTTCCTAATTCATCTCTGATCTGGGAAAGTATGCACTCCTTTTGCAATAGAGTTTTCCATCCTCCAATTTTTTGCTCTTGTTTTCTTCATCTTCTATTTCAAGATTTCCAGCTTTATGGTACAGTGGTCATGGAGGATAGTCTGTATAATATCAATGGGCTTAAATTTACGTAGACTTGAATTATGACCCAGTATGTGGTCGATCTTTGAATATGTGCCATATTGGCTTGGAAACAATGTGAATCTTTTTATTTGTATGAAAAGTCCTGAAAATATCTATTAGGTCAAATTGTCTAATTGTAGTGTTTAGATTTCTAGCCTTCTTATTGAGTTTCTTTCTCTGTGATCTATCTTTCTCAGAGAGCAGTGTATTGAAGTCACCTACTATAATTGTTGAGCCTGTGATTTCTTTTTTCACCTTTATGAGCGTTTCATTGATGTATTTAGCAAATCTCTCGTTCAGCAATATGTGCTTAAAATGCTTAGTGGTTGTGTACTGTGCCCTTCAGCATTATATATTGTCCTTCATTGTCTCTTTTAAAAAAAAAACATTTTATTAGGGGCTCATACAACTCTTATCACAATCCATACATGTACATATATCCATTGTATAAAGCACATCTGTACATTCTTTTCCCTAATCATTTTCTTTTTTTCCTCCTCTTTTCTTTTTTTACATTTTATTAGGGACTCATACAACTCTTATCACAATCCATACATATACATACATCAATTGTATAAAGCACATCCATACATTCCCTGCCCCAGTCATTCTCAAAGCATTTGCTCTCCACTTAAGCCCTTTGCATCAGGTCTTCTTTTTTATTTCCCCTCCCTCCCTGCTCCCCCCACCCTCATATGCCCTTGGTAATTTATACATTGTTATTTTGTCATATCTTGTCCTATCCAGAGTCTCCCTTCCCCCCCTTCTCTGCCGTCCCTCTCCCAGGGAGGAGGTCACATGTGGATCCTTGTAATCAGTTCCCCCTTTCCAACCCACTCTCCCTCCACTCTCCCAGCATCGCCCCTCACACCCCTGGTCCTGAAGGTATCATCCACCCTGGAGTCCTTGTGCCTCCAGCTCCCATATGCACCAGTGTACAACCTCTGCCCTATCCAGTCCTGCAAGGTAGAATTCAGATCATGGTAGTTGGGGGGAGGAAGCATCCAGGATCTGGGGGAAAGCTGTGTTCTTCATCAGTAGCTCTTTGTCTCTTTTTATGGTTTGCACCTTGAGGTCAATTTTATCAGAGATTAGGATTACAACCCTGCTTTTGAATTGCTATTTGTTTGGTATTCCTTTTTCCAGCCTTTGATTCTCAGCCTATTTTTTTCTGTGGTCTTCAGATATGTCTATTTTAGGCAGCAGATTGATGGTTTGTTTTCTAAGCCAGTCTGCTAGCCTCAGTCTTTTAATGCCGAAGTTCATTCCATTGATATTCAGGATTTTTTTTCTCCATCTGTGGACTCTGTTATGTCAGCTTATATCTTTTGTGTCAAGTGTTGTTCTACCTCCCTTTCTTATCAGTGTGTTGTTCGTGTGTGTGTGTGTTTGATTTTTACTTCTTTCCACCCATAAGCCAATGCTATCCTGCAGGCTGTTTTCTCTTTGTTGCCCTCTGGGTGGGGTTATTATATGTAGCAGCCTTTTATTTATGATTGGTGAGTGATGTTCTTCTGCATGTACTGGATTGGCAAGGATTTTTTGTAGGACTGGGTCTTTTCTAACGTATTCTTTGAGTTTTTCCTTGTCTGTGAAGACTCTGACTTCTCCATCCATCTTGATCAATAATTTGTCTGGGTAAAATATTCTTGGATTTGTGTTATTTTCCTTCAATTTTTGGAATATGTCACTCCATTCTCTCCTCTTCTTCATAGTGTCCGCAGATAGGTCTGAGCATATTCTTATTTGGGAAACTTTATGTGATTGCTTGTTTTACCCTAGATGCTCTCATGATTTTTCCCCCTGTCCCCAAAGTCCAATAGCTTAACTATTATGTGCCTTGGTGACTTCTTGGTATTCAGTCTAACTGGTGTTTTTTGTGTCTCCTGAATTGTTTCCTTGTTTTCATTCAGTAAGCTGGGGAAGTTTTCTTCCAAGAATTCTCTCACTATTTTTGCAGATTATTTCTTTGTTGTGCCTTCCTCTGGCAATCCAATTATTCTGAGGTTGTTTCTCTTCATAGCATCAGATATATCGTTTAGGTTTTCTTCAGCTTCTCTGATGCTCTTATTAAATTTTTGTTCATGTTTGTTAAAGTCTGCTCGTCTGTCATCTAGATCACTGGTGCAGTTCTCTGCCTCCTCTAGTCGATTGGGGACATCCATGGGTCTGCTACTGGTGTTTGTTATCTCATCCTGAAATTCTTGTATTTTCTTTGGTGTATGGACCCCTCTATCATTTCATCCTTTTTCTGAATTGTTTCCCTCATACCCTATATGACTCCAAGTACCATTCTGAAAATTTATTTCTGTGGCAGATCAATGTCTGCTCCATCTGTGCACATTGTTAGGTTCAGGACATCTTCTACCATTGCCTTTTGTTTCTCCTGTTTTATTCATTGAGGTCATTGGGGCTGATTTCTGTTTGCGTTGGGTTGTTTTAGAAAAGCCAGGTGCCCACCTGTACACAGCTGGACACCCCTTCCAGAGGGGTAGTGAGGAGGAGATGGGTCACTCAGGGTTCAGTGTAGCAACAATGAAACTCAAAACCTTCCTCTAGTTCCTGAACGCTTCCTCCCCTCCCAATCATCATGACCCCAATTCTACCTTGCCTTGCGGACCTGGTTATACCAGAGGATGTGCAGCGGTCTAGTGGGGATCTGGAGGCACAGGGAATCTAGGACAGGCGAACCCCTCAACACCAGCGGTGGGAGTGGCGACACCAGGAGGGAAGGGCGTGTAGAAAGGGAGAACCGATCTCGGAGATCTATGTGTAACCCCCTCTCTGGGAGATGGGCAATGGGGAGGTGGGTGAGGGGAGACGCCGGGGAGTGTAAGATAAAATATAATAATTATTTATAAACTATCAAGGGACCAGGGGTGGGATCGGGGAGGGAGGGGGGTAGGGGGAAAAAAAGGGAAACCGAGCTGATTCCAGGAACCCAAGTGGAAGGTGAATTATGAGAGTGACGAGTGCAACGAATATATAAGGGTGCTTTGCTCAATTGATGTATGTACAGATTGTGATAAGAGCCTTATGAGCCCCAATAAAAAGATTTTTAAAAAGAAAGAAAAAAAAAGAATGATGAGGGCAATGAATGTAAAAATGCGCTTTACACAATTGATGCAAGTATGGATTGTGATAAGACTTGTATGAGCCCCCAATAAAATGATTTAAAGAAAAAAAAAAAAAGAAAAGCCAGGTGCCATTTTTCCAGGGAGTAGTAGAGCACTGGCTCTTTCTGGATGACTCGTAGTAATGCTTCTTTGAACTCCCTGCAGGCAATTTCACTATGGAATTGGCCCACTACTTTATGCTACTTTGGCTTCTCTCTTTCCCTAGTCAACCAGTATTCTGTTATTTGGCGGGCAAGTTGGATGGTCCTCTCAGGGGACTCAATTTGTTTTGTTATGGACCCACAAGGATGGTGGTATACTGGGTTATCTTACAAGAAGTCATGATGGTGTGGCCCACAATGACTTGGGGTACTGCAGAGGATGTGTATGCGTGCCCACTGCGAGGGGAGTGCCATGAAAATCTGGTGAGTTTCCTGCTATGGTGTATAGCATCTTGAATGGTGGGTTGAATTGCCCTGGTCATGTACATAGCTGCAGAAATTAGACAAAATTTCCTGCAGCAGTGTGACACATTGGTGAGTGTTTCGTAAGCAGTCTTAGGCCTTGTGAGGCACTATGGCCAGTGGGAGGAAATTCCCTCAGTCACGTGGGACAGCACAGTAGGGATAGGAGTTGACCCCTGACACACAGGCAGGATTTCACTCAAAGAAGTGGGGCAGGATTTCTCAGCCAAATGTCATTCATTGCCAAGTGCAGATGGGCAGAATTTCCCCTGAAGATGATGGGCAGGAAGAGGGTGAAAAGCTCCCAGATGGATGGAGGACATACAGAAATGCCTTAGGCTGAGGGGTGTGGTCCTGAGGTAAGCAGTGGTGTGTGAAAGAATAGGGAAGAGAAAAGGGGGGGGGGGGAGCTAAGCCTGCTGCGACTGGGGGTGGGGGGGCATGGGGACAGAGAGAAGTACGGGAAACAAAAATGACAATATAGCTAAGACCTGATCCCTGACCATGGTGCTAGCGTGGTTTAATCCTTGCTCTGAGGTGGTGGCAAGCTGTGACTGTGTTGAGATAAACCTCCTGTGCTTGCCCCAGATGAACCTGACTCAGGCTGAGACAGTGGTGGGGCAAAGGTGAAACCCTAGCTGGCCTCCACTGTGATAAGCCAAAAGACCACAGTCTCTCAAAACCTAGTGGACCCGTGCCTACTTGTGTTTATGATGCTCCTGCTGCAACCTGGCAGTATGGAGGTTCCCTCTTAATAACTCTCCCAAGCTGACATCTGCACAGTGCCTCTGGTATGATACTCAGTTGCTGTCTTCCTGGAAGTCTGCCTAGTTAAATATTTGCTTTGGAATTCTTAATATTTTAAAATAAGACACCTTAATTTTTTTTATTTTGTACATAAATTATGTAGTTATTCTTGTTTATTAGATTTAGAGTTTTATTTCCATGTTAGGTTCATGTTTACATGTAACGTGAGATAGTCAGATTTGACTCTACTTTGTCTCCATTGTAGTCAGAAAAATGAGCTATTGTCTTTTTCTAGATGTGTGATGCTATTTCTATAACATTTCACATCCTGATAAGTTTGTAGTTGGCATTTTCACTCTTTAGTTGGTTCTGTTCATTTATTTCCCTTTCCTGTAACAGTAAAAACTTATAAATTATTATTACTTTTGTGTATGTAAATTTTAATGTGTTGTACTGATTGCATTTTACCTTTATGCTATTTTGTAAACATTCATTGAAGAACAAAAATAAATCAAAAACCCAAAATTGATTTATTTTTGGTGACAATATGTACAAACATCCACTCACAATTTCTACACAGTTGAATAAACTTAGTTATAGACTTAGAATTTTATTATCATTCTTAGTATCTTAGAGTAAAATAGACCCTGAATTCAAATATATTTTATAGAGACCTCTTCCTTAAGACTTCAACAGGACTCAGTCAAGAAAAAAGAATTCATCCAGATGAAGATAATAATCAATATAAGGCCAAAATGGAGTCTGTGGTAGGCTGGTTGTCTAGAGAATAAAATCTGTGACACTCATATATATATCAAGAAGTAATTTTATATCAAGAAGTAAATTTATACCAAGAAGGCATGCCTGACCAGTCCAAATCAAGTTCATGAGTCCAATCAGGGTACTCTTCAGCGTCACACAGCTAGTGTCAGGTAATACAAAGATGATGTGGGGAGCAGTGGAGATGTCAGCCCAGTGGATGCAGTCATGTCTCTCCATGGTAGGACTCTGACAGCTCTTTAGGTCTGTGGCCACCTCTGGAGACAGACACAGAATCCAAGAGAGGAGAAAGGCAAAGGGAAAGAGAAAGGGAACTTGCTAGTTCTCTTGCACCTAAAGGCCACATCCCCAAAGAAGACTCATCAGGCTATGACCTGCATGATAGCTTGGACTCCAACCCTACACTTTCAGATAGGTTCAAGTTGATATTAAATCTAATCACCAGAGGGTCCCAAGAATTCATAGCCATTCAGATATATATAGACAATGGAAAACAAAAGGAAATCCTTTAAAAAAATCTATTTGGCTACAGATAAATTCATTATTGTCATAAACAAAAGCAGGAAAGAGACAATGATACAGATACTGAAGCACTAGATTACAAGACTGGTTCTGGGAATCTTAGACTACCTAGTTACTTGGTGGGACCAAACATGGGGGTGGGTGACCAGCATGTCCCTGTTGCCACAGGTGGCCTCTCCTAGTGTTATGAACCCCATGCTGCACATAGCAGCCCTGGGTTGAGAGACTGGTTGATCCCTCATCATGTGCTGGATCTCTGTAGCCTCCTCTCTGGGCAAACAGTTCAGGATGTTGGAGAAGAGCCCCAAGATAGCGACACTCTCAGTGATGTGTTCTATCTTCTGTAGGTGCCTGCCCTCCAGGATCTTGAGGATCTTCTTTCTCCATCTTCTTCTCAGTCCAAGGGATTCCATAGGCCTCCTAGAAGGAGGTAATGGGATTGATAAATCTCTTGAGGGCATTGTGAATAACTGAGGACTCTCAATTTGTCTCCTTGAACAATGTAGAATTCGGCAAGCACTTTCAGATTCTAAGTGATGTGGGGATTGTGGTTGGTGATCTTTTGGTTCAAAGGATGTGCACAGGCCCACTTATCCAAAGGCTGAGGCTGCACTAGGTCCATCATCTCCTGTGAGGGTGCGGTCACTGATACGGGTTTCGAGAACAGCTGTGCTAAACTGGGTCTCTTCTCCATCATTGATTTCATTATTAGAGCCAGGTTGGGTTAGGGGCTTGGCACCTTTTCTGTCTTCCAGAAAGGAGATAAGGGTCTGGTAATGAGGAAGAAGAGGAGGAAAGAAAGAAATGTCTTGAGTAGCACCTCATGGGCACCAGAGGGAGTAGAAGAGTCTTCGGCGGCCCAGTTGGGCTGTGGTTGATCCAAGTACCTGTGAGGGATGAATGTGCTGAATCTGACTGTGTCCAGAAGTTAGAAGCTCAGCCAGGCTGACTTCACCAGTTGGGCACCTGGAGGCAGCCAGGGCAGTTTAATGAGATGACATGCTCAATCACATCCACCACAAAGTGAATGACCCCTGATGCCTGGGCAGGGCACATCTGGCCACCATGCTGGACAAGCTATTTCTTAAAGGGTTCACGCAGGCTCATCCAAGGATAGTGGGCACAACATGAATGTGCAGGGAACTCAATCACTCTGCTACTTCTCCTTGCTCCTTCTTGAGGATATTTTCAAGGGCTTTTCATGATGGATTAGCAATAACTTTCTTCAGCTTAGTCAATCCCTTCAGGATGCCCTTGTGGTCCATGGGGTGGGGCTAGAACCTGGAGTTTCTGCCTCGGGGTTGATCCTGGTCACAGTCCTACAAACCAGAGTCCTAGGGGAAGGAAGAAGGCAGGGATGGTGGGAGGTTTTCACAGGGCAATAGAGAACATCATTCCTCACACAGGTTTTGCTACAAAGGATCTGTTGCCTCATACTCTCCTACCCAGTTCCAATGGGTTTTACCCAAAGGGATGGTAGGCTGAGAAACAGAGATGAAACGTTAGGAAAGACTTGGGCTCTCAAGAACTGTGAGGATAGGAAAACACGTGCACATAAACCCCACATAATTTTTCTCTACCTGCCACATAGATGCTCAGAGGCCAACTTGGGGCACGAGGGGTTAAAGGAGCATGGGGATGCACCCTCTACCTGCCAGGATCCTGGTTGCACAGCTTCATAGAGGTGAGGTACAAGGCTGCAGCTGGAGATCAGAAAAAGACTTGGAGGGTCCCAGCTGGAACTTAGGAACCGCTCCCTCCCTTTCTGGATTCCACTCCAGAGTAGGGTCATATTCAGTCTGGTCCTGCAGGGGCTTGGCTCAGTGTATCATCATCATTAATTCAGGCTCTTTGCTCCTTAAAGTGGTCATCTGTGCTTTAGATGAACTGTTGTCAGATTGAACTCAAATAGACATTCTTTATACGAGTGTTAAACACAAGGCAACCATTTTTTATTAATTGGACTAAAACTGCACTTTAGTCTATCAGTGACTTTTGGGATAATCTTAGTTTAAATTTTAAAGCTGATTTCGGACACTCATTTTGGGAGTTCATGTAGTTTCAACACATTCAGTAAATCTGGTTTCCATGTGAGTTTAAAGCTTTATTCCATGCCTTTCCTCCTTTTGATAAACATGAATCTGCTGATGTCCTTGATCAAAATGCTTGGTTAAGGTAGCTGGGAACCATCCATTCTGATCTTATGGCACTGGAGGGAGTAGTTCAAACCCCCCCCCCCCCAACCAAACCCACTGGCATTGAGTTTATTGCAACATGTAAGACAGTAGAACTGCCACTTTGGGTTTTCAAAGAATTAAATCTTCACTGGAACAGACAACTTCATCTTTATTTCCAGGAAGGACTGTTAGGCTTGAACTGCTGACCTTGCAGTTTAGTGTGCAGCCTGTTACACCATAAGGGTAATTAAAGCACAGAGCAGTTTGAACAGCCCATTTCCCAAGGAATTTCAATCTTAAAGGAAACCATGTTGACAGAAACAAGACCTAAGTTTAAAACAAAGGAACATATGGCTAAAATCAGAAATTTTGAATAGTAATATTATAGGGGAAGAGATGTTATGGAAAATAATCTATCTTGAAGATCCTGGGAAGATGGTGCCAGATAGCACCCCTTGTCTAGACAATTAGGTGGGACTCAAATTCTGGGAATTCAGAAGTGTGACCTGAATTCTATGAAGTCCAGAAATACTTTGGATTTTCCTCCATCCTTTTTCATTTTTAGAGAATTCTGCAAAATACAGCACAGTGGTGCTTCAGCCCCCAAATTAGAATCCCTCTATTTCACCTAGAGTCCCCATCCCCTATACCTTTCTAACCCTGGGAGACCATCATGGAATCGGAAGCCCTCAAGACAGAGGAGAAACTTCAAAGTTTCTCCTATCACTGGATCTACCCACCCACCCACTCACCCCTCTATACAAGAGTTCAGCTCTAAAGGATGCCAAACAGAATATCACAGATAAGTCAGACAACCACACTTAGAATCTAATAGGGAGGGATCCTGGTCCTGTAATCCAGATGCACAACTTGAACTCTAGGTGCTTCAAGAGTATTTTTTATTTTTGCTTTTGTTTTAAAAACAAAACCCAAAAAATTCTTTTCCTACTGTAGAACCCAGAACTCGGTATTCCAGTTGATCTTGGCAGCTCCCCATGCCCCAACTCAGTAACTCACTGGTGCTTCCACTTACTTGCTCAAGACCTCCACCTGATTAGAAGTAACCCTTAACCTTAGACCTCCATTCTATACCACATATCCACCCTAGGGCCCTGCACAGAGTGGTGCAGACTCTGAATACTTCTGTGTCCTCCAAATAATGGTCCTATGATATAGTCACAATAACACAGATAATATGCACTCTCTATATTATATGCTAGGTCAATAAGTGACTCTGGTAGATTACTAAATATCCCCCACCCCCACCACTTACCACAACCACGACTACCACAAGACCCTGCTCCCATCTCCTCAGAGACACACTTTCATATAATCTAGCATGTACTAACACACCTCTTAATTTCTCCTCTTCCAACTTATCAAAAATCACTAAAATTCACTTAACCAATAGATTCCCTATTGGTAATCCCTTTAATCCTACTCTCGAGCCCGTCTCCTATTCATGATACCCATGCAATCCAGTCACTCTTTCCACATTTCCACACAATATGATTTCCAACTCCTATTTGAACTTACTCCTATAACCCAAAGATCCAACTACACCCCCAAATCCTACCCTCCCCCAGAATCCTATTCACCATCTACAGCTGGAGCGCTATTCCAACAGCAATTACCACATAACCCCACACCCCAAAAAAGAAGGAACATAGTCAGCAATTGAATAGTACCCAAACCCAATGGAATATATCAAAAAAGAAATGCTTGAAGTGCCAGAAAGAGAATATAGGAGAATCATGTTTAGAGCCATACAGTAGATCTGGGGATCAGTCTTAGGAAAAGAAAAGGAAGAAATTGAGATACTAAGAACCTCACACCAAAAGAAACCCAGAAAATAAGCAACGAACTAGCACTAATAAAAACATGGTACAAGAACTGATCAATAGAATGGAGAAAAGAAAAATTGAATCAGAGAACTCAAAGACAACCATGTAGACTTCAGCAAATGAAATGGGGCAGATGATACCTTCAGGACCAGGGGTATGAGGGGCGATACTGGCAGGGTAGAGGGTGAGTGGGTTGGAAAGAGGGAACTGATTACAAGGAGCTACATGTGACCTCCTCCCTGGGGGACGGACAACAGAAAAGGGGGTGAAGGGAGACATCCGACAGGGCAAGATATGACAAAATAATAATTTATAAATTATCAAGGGCTCATGAGGGAGGGGGAGCAGGAAGAGAGGAGAAAAAAAAGCTTAAGTGGAGGGCAAATACTTTGAAAATGATGAGGGCAAAGAATGTACAGATGTGATTTACACAATTGATGTATGTATGGATTGTGATAAGAGTTGTATGAGTCCCTAATAAAATGTTTTTTTAAAAACCCAAAAAAGAAATAGATTTCCAAAGAGAATAAAAAAGAAATAAATTTCAAAAAAAATAAGGATGTACAAGTGTGCTTTACACAATTGAAGTATGTATGGATTGTGATAAGAATTGTATGAGCCCCTAATAAAAGGATTTAAATTAAAAAATGCCCAAAAAAGAGCAAAACGATTGGATGCTGTGGAACGCCATGAAGAGAAATCATATATGTCTCATTGGAATCCCAGAGCAGGAAGAAACAAACAATTCTACAGACAAAAGAGTAAGGAGTTCATGGAAGAAAATCTCCCCAATATCACAAAGATTAGTAGACGATACACATTATGGAAGCAGAGAGAATGCCTAATAGATTCCCCCTACCATCACCACCCTCCAAACCATGAAAGCATATAATAGTGAAATTATCTATCGGGAGGTCAAGGAGAGAATCTTGATAGCAACTAGAGAGATAAACAAACAGTCACTTCCACAGAAACCACGCAGAAAAGAAGTAAATGCATCAAAATATTCCAAATTTCAAAAAACAAAAATTACCGGACAAGAATCCTATATCTAACAAAGGTAACTATTAAATACAAAGAAGAAAATAAAAGTATTCTCAAAGAAGGGAATTTTTAGAGAATTCATGAAAACAAAAGCAGCAATATAAAAAATATTATCCATATCTTTAAGGTCAGAAAACCAGCAACTACAGCATTGAACAACTGAGACCAGCACAGGGTGTAACACCACCCAGAAGACAATGAATTGAAAACAGTAATCAAAAGAATATAGATCCAGTGAGTAAATGAAGATATGAATATCCACCCACCCACACACCTCTCCCCACCTCTACCCCCTCAAAAAGAGGGAAAAAATACCAAACACAAATAATATATGACAGCAACTAATCTACATTTATAGTTAATTAAACTGAATGTCAATGGACTAAGTGACCAATTAAAAGATATAGAATAAAAGATTGGATTAGGAAACAAGATTCAGCAATCTGCTGCCTTCAAGAGACACACCACAAGCTCACAGACAAAATCATATTGTGCTAGTCTGGTTGAGAAGAGAAACAAATTCATAGACACTCGTGTATAAGAAAGAGCTTTGTATACAAGAGCAATTGAATATTGAGAAACATCCCATTATAATACAGATTAAGTCCATAAATCCAACATTATCCCATATGTCTGATGCCAATGTAGAAAGTCCTCTTCAGACTCATGAAACACATGCAACAGCACTGAATGCAGGAAGATCACAGGCCAGAGGGTTGGAATTCTTGTGGATCCAGTGGCATTGTAAGCATCTAACTTCTGGTAGGGGTCTCCACATGGCCCCTATGACTCCAGGGCTCTAGTGTAGCTTCATGTGTCTTGTCAGCAAGCATGTCTCACAGGGAGTGAGTATGTGTCCCACCTCCAGCAAGCTATTTATCTCCTTAGTGCCACCAAATGAGGTCATCAAGCTATGACTTGATTGACAGGCTAAACTCCACCCCTTCATTCCGAAGTCTCAAATTGACAACAGATTTTTAAAATACCACACAGACTGACAGTCAAAGGTTGTTGAAAATTGTAACAAACTAATTGCAATTTTTAAAAATGATAATAGTAAGAGACTTCAATATGTCACTCTCAAGGAATGATAGATCAGATATATCCTTAGATATTTTAATTTGTTCCTGACTATTGTGGAGGTTACTACCTTCTTGAACTCCTCTATCATGGTCTTGTCCAATGTATACAGCAAACCAATAGACTTTTGTTTGCTGATCTTGTATTCTGCCACTCTTCCATATTCCTCTTTGGCTGTCAGCTCGCCTTTGTAGAAATTTGGGGATTATCACTGTATAGAACCATGTCCTTTGCAAACAGAGGCACTTTCAAGGGTCAGGCGATTGTTGCCGAGACTGGGCAGAGGTTCCTGCGTCAACATGGTGCATCGTTGAGTGTTGACCAAGTTGCCTTTGGCCGTGTGAGGCACTACAGCAGGTTGGAGGAAGTTCCCTCAATCCTGTGGGACCACAGAAGATGGGTAAGAACCTCCAGACACACAGGCAGGATTTCATCTGGAAGAAGGTGGACGGACTTTCCCCAGCCACATATTAAGCGCTGTAGAGAATGGGCAGGAGGAATTTCCCCAGGTGGAAGGTGGTTGGGATTTCCCCTGCCTCAGGATACACTGCAGTGGGTGGAACTCTTCTAGCTTGGTGAAGGCCAGGGGTAAATGCCATAGGCTAAGAAGAGTGGCCTGGAGGTCTACAGTGACACGTGTGAGAAAGGGAAAGAAGAAAACATTCAATGTAGATTTTGAGTAGTATATCTATTCACTAATTTAAAATCTTTTCCCATAGTTTTCTCTGCCTCTCTCCAAAGTTATGCATGCTGTAATCTCATTGTTCCTTTAGGAAAAGCAGATACTTCTAGGAATTTAGAGAGGGTACTGGTCTTTAATTCAAGAAATACCCTAGGAACTAGGACTTCATTGCTTTCACTTTGTATGGATTTTGTGACAAGAAAAGACAGAAACAAACAAAATTTGGATGAGCTATTTATATTTCCCCTGTTTTGAATCATACTATGATCTGTTATAAAGAGGCATATAAATAGAAAAACAAAAGAAAAGTATAGGAAAGTTTGAAAGTCACTGTGATTAAATGAAGGAAAAACAGCACCTTAATGGAATAGAAGGCATTGTTGGGGGTTTTCTCACCATTTGATTCTACTTTTAAGGACATTTTACATATATCATCTTTGATAGTTGGACAGGTGATTATGAAAAAAATTTCTATGCTAGATGGACAGAATTCTTTAGATAAACTCTTGGTTTTTCATTTTTGTTAATTAGTGGTT
The DNA here is from genome assembly GCF_050624435.1 of Tenrec ecaudatus. NCBI lineage: Eukaryota > Metazoa > Chordata > Mammalia > Afrosoricida > Tenrecidae > Tenrec > Tenrec ecaudatus. The sequence goes on from NC_134530.1 coordinate 308,068,349, forward strand.
GTAATTAATTTTCTTTAATTTTTGTCTCATTACTTGGTGATCATGGAAGCATGACATATCTCTCTAGAATTCACTCTAAATTAAATGAGTTAGCATTTGATTTTACAATTAGGTAGCCATAGCCGTAATTGAAAACCACCAAAATACAAAAAGAGAATAATTTTATTGTTCTCATGAAGTGTGTTAAAGGTAACACAGAAGTAAACAAATAAAAATCTTATCCATATGTACTTTACATGAGTAATATAGGTACATTTCTGCAGATGATTTTGGACATCAGCACAGTAGAATTTATGAAGAATCAGTTACATCAACTCAAATACCTATCAGCATGAGGATTCTTCAGCTAATATCCCATTTGTTTATGTTTCCTTTACCTACTGGGCTGGACTTTCCTATTCATTTCATTTCAGTATCTCTTTTGCATACATCCTAAATGATTTGAGAAGCAGTATGAATTCCAAGCTCAATCACCTCATTGACTACTATATATACCTATGAAGAATTCTCTCCATTCCTTCAGGCATTGTTTGTACCTGACTGCCCTGATCAAAGCCCTCTGCGCGTCTTTGTTCCTTAAACTGTAGATCAAAGTGTAGATTAGCACAGGGGTGACACAGTGTACATGATGGCAGTGACTCATTCCAGGTCCATGTAGCTGCCTGAGAAAGGACGAATATGTGTGACTAGAACAGGAACATATAAGGGAGTAACTACCATGAAGTGGGAAGCGCAGGTGGACAATGCTTTGTGAAGCACGCTGCAAGAACAGGTCTTGAAGAGGAGAGAGGTGATGATGCAGGAATAGGAGAGAAGTGTGAGAAAGAAGGGACACATGGCAATGGTCCCCGTGACAGTATTGAGCAGCCACTGGTTGAGCTCAGTGTTCCCACAGGCCAACTCTATCAATGGCTTAACATCACAGAAGAAGTGATGGATGTGGTTAGAACCACAGAAGGTCAAGTTAGAGGTCATGATGGAGTGCAGCAGAGCATGGGAAAATCCAATGACCCAGACAGTGCCAGCCATCTGGGCACAGCGCTGATGATTCATGATGAGAATGTAACGAAGTGGCTTGCAGATGGCTACAAAACGGTCAAAGGCCATCACAGCCAACAGCATGGCCTCTGTGCTGCCCAGGAAGTGAAAGAAATGAAGCTGGCTGATGCATCCCACAAAGGAGATAGCTTTGTTTGGAGAGAGGAGATTCTCTAGCATCTTTGGCAGTGTCACGGTGGAGTAGCAGATATCTAGACACGATAGGTTTCCCAGGAAGAAGTACATAGGTGAATGGAGTTTGGGATCACAGATGACAATCATCAGGATAGTTCCATTCCCGGTCACAATGACAAATTGTTGGTGAGGAAAATCACAAAGAGAAAGGGCCTTAGTTCTTGGGTATCTGCCACTCCCAGGAGGAGAAATTCAGTGACTGAGGACTGGTTTAGGATCACTGAAAATGAATGATAAGATACTGCATGGAATCCTAGCTGTAACAAGAAGCAGAATCTCAAACTGCCCAGGATTTCCTGACAGAAATAAAATATTTTAAGAGCAAATGTAGTTACTTTTCTACCCCGTGTGTCAGTTTGTTGGCCTTTGATAGTTTTTGTGTTGCTGTGATGTTGGAAGTTATGTCACCATTATTTTCAATATTAGCGGGGTTACCCATGGTGAACACACTTCATCTGAGCTTCTGAGCTAAGATAACTTGATGAAGAAGGCCAAACTTGTCTACTTCTGGAGGATGAATTGACTGAAAATTTTTGTAATAGCTGCAGACCATGGTTGGATATCATTCAGAATATTAGCCCCTCCACAATGGGTTCCATTTTAACAAATGTGAGGTCGGCACAGGCGTGCCAGGGTTTGCTCTGTTGTACAAGGGTTTTTATGCATCATAACTGAGTCGACTGCAGCCAGCAATGTCAACAGTAGTTTAAGGGTTTCTAAGTTGGGCATTGGTTTGTTCCCCACCAGTGACAGAGAGAGGGGTTTTTTGAATCGACTCAGTGACTCTGTAGAAGAAAAGTTTGTGACCTGCTTCTGTAAAGAAAAATTGATAATGAAAATAATAAACCCCACATAAGCAAAATCCACTGACATGAGTCAATTTTGAATTACAATGACCCTGTGGGAACAGAGTAGACATACTCTCTCAGGTACTGAGTTTCCAAAATTGTAAATCGTTAAGGGATCAAACAGGCTCATGTTTCGCCTGCAAAATGGCTTGTGGGTTTGAATCACCCACCTTGTGGTCAGCAGCTGAGTTATAATCAATTAATATGGCCCTTCTAAGCATAATTCCTAATGTGATTTCACAGTGCAAGTTCAAGCAATCACATACATTTCAAATATATTTCTAATAACAGTCAACATATAAATCTTCACACCCACAAACCAAGAAATAATAAAGCTTATGAGCAGCAAGCAGATGCTGTCTCACACATGAACTCTAACCATAGTGGGGCGCTAAGTGCTAACCTTTTGGCTTTTTATATGTTTGTAGTATAAGACTATATCTTGTTTACTAGATTGGCCATCTGTCTTGGGTATAGTTGGGAATAGTCTGTCTGTCTTAGGTGTAGTCCTCTTTATTGTGTCCCTTGGATCAGCCATCTGTCCTTGAGTCTAGATGGTTTTTTCCTCTTACATTTACATTTCAACCCAATTTTTATATTTAATGAAATTTTATATTTTTATGCTCTATACATAGCCACAATTCCTTATGTGATATATATTGATTCTGGACTTTATAGACCTGCGACTATCATTCCATTTTGGTGGATATTCTTTATGTAGGAGCAGGAATGGAATGGAATTAAGACCTGACCTTAGCAGAGATTGTGAATTGGACTGGACTCTTTGTTCCCTTGGTGGCATCTCTAAAATCTCACCCTAGTACTGGGCAAAAACAAGGCCATATTGCTTATGTTCCTTGGTTATATAATGGTGTTAACATACCTTTCCATATTATCATCACCTCACTTGAAAACCATACCTCCACTCCCTGACTGAGCTTTGGTGGATGGGAAAGGTCCTGCTGTGATATTTGGACCTCCTTGACTTCTGGATTTGGACCATATGCCTGGGTCACCTTAGCCTAACTTTCAGCACAGCCTGGTCTCTGTGCTGCTCACATTTTGCCCAGAAGAGCACCAGCCAACAAGTAAGACATTTCCTTCTACTTTTTTTGTGTGTTTCTGTGGGATGATGTAGTAATTTGAAAAACGCAGACACATAAGGGACTATAGGCAATGGTGAAGTGGAGAGAAAATTGAGCTGAATTGTGTCTTGAGAGGGTTGGACATTTGGGACATCATTAATCTACATCTCCTTGGGACTAGTCGGGTATGAATTCTTCTAAAGCAGGCTAGTGTTTAATCCACGGTGTCAGGAGGGAAAATACAGCCTATAGATCCCCATTCTACTCTCTAACTTTCAGAGTCACCATCAGTTGATATCTACTTGAGGGCAACTGGTTTCACTTTATAGTTGTTTGATAGGATCTGGCTCCTGGTGCTTTACTAAATGTGGGTTGTTGAGCTTTAAGATATTAAGGGTACATGTTTGTCACTTGTCCGACTCAATACCATTTTTCCTTTTGATTTATCAGTAGTATTTTAATTTTCTTTGCTTTATCATTAGTATTTTACTTTTCTGTGTTTTACCATTAGTATTTTGTTTTTCTTTGATTTATCACTAGTAGTTTACATTCTGTAATCTACTGCATATTGTCAGCTCCTCAATTTCTCTGCCAGTGATCCTCTGCCTTGTGGTACCACTTTCCTTTCATCATTCTGAATCAGCTCTGGGAGATTTTTACCTTAATGAAAATAAACTGGGACTGCCACCACATGGATACCTTTCTGTCCCAGTGTCACGCACACTCCATGACACACCTCCTTCCCAGTGCCACTGACACTCACTGGATACGTCTTCCCAGTGTCACTGACACACCATGACATCCTTCCCTTTCAGTGTCACTGACAATCCACAGACTCCCTTCCTTACCACTGTCACTTACAAAGATGGCACCCTCTCCTCTCAGTGTCAGTAACACACGATGACACCTCACTCACACAGTGCAACTGATACTCCATGACACCCCACCCTCCCATTGTTACTCACACTCCACAGACACACTTCTTTGTTAGTGTCACTGCCACTCCATGACACCATTACTTCCCAGTGTTACTGATACCCCAGGGACACCCTTCCTTCCCACTGTCACTGAGACTCAATGGACACATTTCTTCCCAAAGTCATTAATAGTTGAGGACTCCCCTCCTCATAGTGTTACAGGAACCTCACAGACACACTTGTTCCCCAGTGTCAGTGTCACTCCTCTGTGTCATTGACACCCCGCCCTCCCATTGTCATTGTAAATCCAGGATACTCCTCCCTCTCAGTGTCACTGACACTCCACAGACATCCCTCCCTCCCAGTCTCACTAATACTCCACAACACCCTTTCTTCCAGAGTCACTGATACTCAATGAAAAACTTCCCTTCCACTGTTACAGACACTCCATAGGCACAGCCCCTTCTAAGTGTTGCTGACAGTTATTTATCACCTATCCCTTCCAGTGTCACTGATACCCTTAACTCTCAATGTCATCGACATTCCATAATACCCTTCTCTCCCAGTGTCCCTGACCTCAGAAAACTTCCCTCTCTGTGTTACTGACTAGCCATGGACACATGTCTTTCCAGTGCCACTGACACTCCACAGACACCCACCCTTCCTGCCAAATGTCACTGATACTCTGCATATAGCTTTCCCTCCCAGTGTCACTGACACTCCATTATACTTCTACCTCACAGTGTCACTGACACCTACATACCATGCCCTCACAGAGTCACTGACACTCCAAGCAACTCCTCCCAGTGTTACTTCCATCCCATGACATCCTTCCTTCCCAACATCATGAACATTCCATGACATCCCTCCCTCTCAGTGTCACTGATACTCCATGACACTGCTTTCACATCACTTACATTCCACCCTCGTAGTGTCATTGACAATCCACAGACACCGCTCTGTCCCAATTTACTGACACTCCACAGTACACTTTTCTCCCATTGTCACTGACACTCCATGACACCCCTGCCTCCTAATGTTACTGAGACTCCATGACACCCCTTTTTCCCACTGTCATTAACACTCCATGATACCCTTCCTTTTGAGTGTCACTGACACTCCACTGATTCTCCATAACACACTTTGCTCTAAGTATCACTGACTCTCCATGCCACCCTCCCTCCCATTGCAACTGATCTATCACGGACTCTCTTCTCTCCCCTATCACTGACATCCCATGACATCATAACTTCCCAGTGTTACTGACACTCCACAGACACTTTCCCTCCCACTGTTCATGAATGATAATTCACCGACACCCAGTGTTACTGACACTCCATTACCCCTTTTCCTCCCAGTGTTACTGACACTGCATGACACCCTTCTATCCCGGTTTCACTAACTCTACACAGACACCCTTCCCTCCCAGTGTTTTTGACCCTCAAGAAACCCCTCCAAGTGTCAGTGACACTTGATGACACTTCTCCCACTGTTACTGTCATTCCATGAAACCCCTCCCTCCCAGTGTCACTGACACTGCACAGACACGCCTCTATTCCAGTGTCATTGACACTCCATGGACATCCCTCCTTCCCAGCATTAATACACTATATGGACAAACTAGTGTTACCGACACTCCACAACACGCTTCCCTCACAGTGTCACTGCCACATCACAGACACCCCTTATTAACAGTGTCACTGCCACTCTACAGACACGCTTCCCTCCCAGTGTCACTGACACTCTATGGATACCTTTCCTTCCCAGTATTACTGCCACTCTATGATCACCCTTCCATCAAAGTATCACTGATACTCCATGGAGACCCCTCCCATTGTCACTGACACTCTATCAACACCCTTCTCACCAAGTGTTAGACACCCCAGAGACACCCCTCCCTCCTGATGTCATCACTGACATGGCACAGACACACTTCCTTCACAATGTCACTGTCACTCCACCGACACTCTTCCCTCCCCATATCACTGACACTCCATGACACACCTCTTTCTCAGTGTCATTGACACTCAACAGACACTACTCCCTCCCATTCTCAATGACACTTCATGTACACCCTTCCTTTCCAGCATCACAGACACTCCACAGAGACCTCTCCCACCCAGTGTAACTGACAGTTCACAGATACCCCTCCATCTGGGTGTCATGACATTCCAAGGACAGCTTTCCCTCCCTGGGTCACTGACACTCCACAGTTTCCTCTCCGTCCCTGTGTCACTGACATTCCACAGTCACCTCTCTCTCCCAGTGTCACTGACACTCCTCCCTCCCAGTGTCACTGACACTTCATGATGCCACTCCTCCCAGTGTGTCACTGACCCTCCATGGATACTCTTTCCTCCCAATGTCACCGACACTCCACTCCCATTCGGTATCATTGACATTCTAAGGACACCTCTAGGATTTCATTTTGCTCAGATCCACATTAAAGGCTCATAAAAGAAGTATTTAAAAATAATGATAATTTATAATAATCCCAATTATCAAGGGTGAGGAAGCGAGGGAGGAAAGGAGGGAAGGAGGGCAGGAGGAAGGGAGGAAGGAATGGAGGGAGGGAGGGAGGGAGGGTCGGAGGGAGGGGAAACATAAATGAGGAGATGATGCCAAGGGCTCAAATAGAAATAAAATGATCTGAATATCATAATGACAGCAAATTTACAAATGTGCTTGACATAGGGAATGTATTTTGAAAAGAGCTATATGAGACCCCTATGAAATTATTTAAAAAGAGAAAAGAAAAAGCAGGATTCAAGAGATCAAAAGATCAAGATTCAAGCTGCCATTGCATTGGGTGAATCTGCTACAGAAGACCTCTTTGGAGTGTTAAACAGCAAGTAGGTTACTCTGAAGAGTAAGGGGCTCCTGGTCAAGTCATAGTGTATTAAATGGCCCCATGAGCATGTGACTGGGTGGTACTTAACAACAACATGGGGGGAGGATGAAGCTGCTCCACAGGGTTTCTGAGGCGGTCAGTGGTGATGGAAGCAATCTGCTTCATCTTTCTCCCAAGGATTGGCTGGTGTGTTTGAACTGCTGATCCCCCATTAGCAACCCAGTGCTTAACCTACTCCCCCCAAGGGTTATATAACAGAGTAAAAATCAGATACATTTGTTTTAAATTTATGGTTGACACATTGTATCTCCTTTTACTTTGAGCAAATCCTAGAGACCCAGTTTTGCTGGTGTGAACTGGTTTGTAGGTAAATTGAACTCTGTGTATTATAATGAAGACTGGATTATATACTTCACCTTTTGTCAGCACACCTGGGCAGTGACCATGAGCTCCTTATGAGCCTAGAAAACCAGTGTTCCTTCTCAGTAGAACCTTTCTGTGGCACAAATTGAGATATTTTTCTTACCTGTACCTGCATGATGAGCAACTCTAATCTATTTCCTTTTTCCCCAGGGTTACATGCATGGATTAGTTTTAGTCGGCATTGATTTGATAGCAACATGTTTGGCTTTATATTGATTAGGGAGAATTAAATCGAATTATATTTTAACTATTTAAAATTTTCACTGAAAAAGTGTTTCAATTATAAAATATAGATCCCAAAGCATCACTTATAGGTTTCATTCATCCGAAAGCTGTTGAAGTGCAAGCCTGCTACCACTGGATGGTGGTGGTAACCTGCAGTTCGCAGTTCATGGACCCTTCCCTACGTGCCGTAGTGTGGATCCGTGTCTTCAGCATTTTGTTTTCAAATATATTTCTGTGGTGTGTCTTCGTATAAAATATTTTTTAGTGGCATTTCACCCACTTGTTTCAGACCAAGAGGAATTATTCTAGTATTTTTGTGATCATTAAGTGCAAGGTCAGAATGTGCTACAAAGTATTTTATTAGTTATCAGAACAACACCAAAATTGCTACTGTTGCCCTACTTTTAAACAAGGAAATTGAGATAGACACTTTGATAAATTAATATCACTGATAAGTGGGTGTGGGAGCTACATAATCTGGTGTCAATTTGAGAGGATTATGAATTAAGGGGTGGAGTCTTGCCTGTGTGGGCATGAGCTTCTCCTGAGAAGTCTGGGAACTCCTGTATTTTCCTCCTTGGAGCCGGGAGACACACTCTGCTCACTCCTTTGGAGATGCTCAACTGACAAGGCTGACATCCTGTGAGACATCCCTTAGTAGAAGTCACATGGACCTACACTGATGCAGCCCTGGGTGCTGGAGAAGCCACATGGAGACCCCTGCAAGCGTTGAGATGCTTACAATGCCAGTGGATCCAAAGCCTGTCTAACCACTGACCTGTGATCATCTTGTATTTGCCATCATTGCATGCATTTCATAAATCTGAAGAGGACTTTATTGATTAGCATTGGACATATGGGCTAATATCGGACTTATGGGCTTGGACTGGACTGGGTTGAGTTGCTTTCTTTATATACAATTACCCTTTATATAAAACTCTCACTTATACACATATGAGTTTCTATGAATTTGCTACTCTCCTCTACCTGGACTAACACAGTGATCAAGTCTGGACTGTGAACCCAAGTCTGTTGGTCATCATGGTCTTGATATTGGGCCTGAAATCATGCTTTCTTTTTGTTCTCATTGAAGGTCTTAGTTACATCAAGTATCAACTCTCTAAATTTCAAAACCATTATTTTGGCAACAAATACAAGTGGTTTAGTAGTACTTATGACAGTAACCAATAAAAATATACAATCTTCATATCACATTGAACTTGTTTTAAAAGTCTACATTGTTTATGTTCACTATTACTTCAAGAATTATAGTAGTTTATTGGACCTGTTGAGGCTGAAGCTCAAGCTGGCAACCTTCCAGGTCTCCATGCTATTTTCAGTATTCCTTGCTGATAGGATCACTTGATGTCAGTAAGGGGATGGAAGGGGTTTTAATTTGATGGAGTATGCAAAGGCAAATGATTTCATGCCAAAGGAAGGGTCAGGAAGAAGAAAATGTAAGCTGTTGTCAAAGCATAACATTGAGTTTGTGTTCATGGTGAAGCAACCCAGGAAAGGTAGAGAAATGTTGCACAACTACAAGGACACAATACATGTCACTGAATTAGACATGTAGAAAGTGTTGAACGGACACATGCTTCATCATGATTCTTTCACAATTAATAACCTATATGTAACTGACTCAACCTTCCTTGCTGAAAGTGAAGAGGACTTGGGCCACTTGCTGCTGAAGTTCAAGAATTGCAGCCTTCAGTATGAATCACAACTCAATGTAAAGGAGACCAACATACTCACATTTGGGCTCATAGATAATGTCATGCTGAATGGAGAAAAGAATGAAGTCTTCAAGCATTTCTTCTTGCTTGGATCTACAATCGATGCTCATAGTAGCAGCAGTTACGTGATTAAAAGCCAGGTTGCATTGATTAAATCTGCTGCACAAAGCATATTGTGTCAGGGTACCTGCCCTAACACATCATCAAGGGCCTAGTGGGCACAATTGTACAGCGATAATAAGTAAAAGTTATAGTAAAGTCATAGAGAGCAAAGAGATAGAAAAGTGATTGAAATAATGGAGTCAGACACATTTCATAGTAGCATGCTCACCTCGGCCTAACTTGGTGGTCCATGTGGAGAGAGAGAGAGAGAGAGAGAGAGATTTATTGCTAATCAAGGCTTTTATGCTATCTGGGGACATGCAACCCACTAATTATAGGTGAAGACATACGTCAGAGGAAAGGGTTGTGCTATAGGTAATACAGTAATATAGGAAAAACAGTAATAGGAGGAAGGTGATCTAGGGTTATACACACAATAGAAGGAGTTTACATGTGACAAGATGGGCAGATCTTAGATTCAGGGTGGCAACCTAACGTTGGAGGTCACTGAGACAGTTTGACCTGTTCTCTGGCCCATCATAGAAACCATTATCAGTAGGGTGTAAACCCCACCTACAGGACCCAAGCTAATGATCCCAAGCATTGAGGGAGAGGTAGGCCATTGTCCTTAACAGCAGGGAGCTGGGCCTTCCTGTGGTGGGACCAGACAGTAATCTGGCAACTGACTGCCTTCAGGGAGGATGTCTCTAAGCATCTGACCTCCTACCATATGCTGGCAAATAGCCTCTAATGCTTGGCATGTCTTTAGGGTAGACAAGCTGGGGGAAAGTCTCTTTATATTCCTACAATATTGAGAGAATTGAAGGGCAAAGATGTCACTTTGAAGACTAAGGTGTGCTTGACTGAAGCCATGGTATTTTCCATGGCCTCATATGCATGTGAAAGTTGGACATTGAATAAGGGACACCAAAGAAGATTTGACACATTTGAACTGTGGTGTTGGAAAAGAAAATTGAAAATACCGTGAACAAACAAATTTGTCAAGAGAATAAGCATGCACTGAGTGCTGCTTAGAGGCAAGGATGGTGAGGCTTTGTCTCACATACTTTGGACATGTTGGCAGGAGAGGCCAGTCCCTGAAGAAGGACATCAGGCTTGGTAAAGAAGAGGGGCAGAGAAAGAGAAGAAGTCCCTCAAAGGGAAGGATTGACACAGTGGCTGCAACAATGGGCTCACACATCGGAACAATTGTGAGGATGATACAAGACTGGGGAATGTTTTGTTCTATTATGCATAAGGTCACTGTGGAGCAGGACTGACTTGATGGAACCTAACCACAACTGTACCTCAGAAGTGAACTGCCTATTTCTTGTTCCCTAGTCTTAGTCCAGACACTTTGCCAGCACCTGTTCACCGTGGGTGACCCTCTGGTGTTTGAAATACCGATGGCATAGCTCTCCTAGCACAGCAACACACAAGCCCCCACAGGTGAGCAGCTGGCAGAGAAATGTCACCTAAAATTAATTTTTATGTCAATTGGATCTATTTTAACATTACCTATTTCATTTTTATTCATATAATACTCAGTTTCTCAACTTAATTTCTTTTGTTAAATTTACCTGTTTTTTAATAATTCTATTTTTCCCTAAGAATTCACTTTCAGTTTTTGATTTTTTTTCCTATTGTGTTTATTCTGGTGGCTTCATTTAGTTCTCTTCTAATTTTTATTATTTCATTTCATCTGGAGACTCTAAGCTTTTTTATTGTTATTTTCCTAATTATTATTTTTATGAATCAAAGTGTTGATTTCAGTCTTTCCAGTGGACTCCAGTTCAGCAGTAACTCCATGGGGAAAGATGAGATTTCCTAATCCCATAAATATTCAGTCTCCGAAACCCAAAGGGGCATTTCTACTCTGCTCCATCACATCACTATGAGTTGGAATCAACTCAATGGTAGTAACTTTGAGAGTGTTTTTGACTTCTGAGCTCTGTTTTTCCCCTAAAATTTATGCTATGCTCTGATTTCACTCTATTTTATTCAAGAAGAACTTGCATGATTGCGTTTTCAATTTCCTCTGCTGCACAGTAGTTTTTAAGCACAAAACTTTTCAGTTTCTATGTATTTGATTTCTCACTTTGATTTTCCTGTTTTGATATTTACTTTTATAGCATTATTATCTGACAAGATGCTTTGAAGTATCATGATATTTGGAAATAAACTCGGGCCTACTTGTAGCCTAATGTGATCTATTCTGTCTATTCTGGAGAACGGTCCATGTATAGTTCAAAAGAATGTACATTTTTTTGGGTGGCATATCCATGAAGTCATGTTGACTGGTTGCATTGCTTAGATCTTCTGCATGTTTGTGGAGTTGTTTTCTAGCAGTTGTGGTGTATTAAAACCTCCTATTATGTGGAGTTGTCTCCTTGGGTTTTTAATTCTAGTAGTTTGATTAATGTATTTTGAGGCTTTTACATTGGACACATAGATATTTATTATGGTTATGTCCTCTTGTGGGATTGAAACTTTAGTCAATATATAATGTCTCTTTTGCTAGTTTTGCCTTAAAATATTTTCTATCAAAAATTAATGTCACTATACTTGCTTTCTTTTTTTTCTGCCATGTCCTTGATATGTGTTTTTTTCATTCTTTTATTTTTAGCACTCATGTCCAAGATGTGTCTCTGGTAGGCAGCATATTGATGGGTCGTGTTTTCTTCTCTAATCGGCTACTCTGAGTTTCTTAGATGTTCCATTCAATCCCTTTATATTCAGTGTAATTATAAACAGGAGCGAATTTATTGCAATCATCTTCTGTCCTTTTCCCTCATTCTTGTGGCATTGCTGGTTTCTTTGTTCCACATATTTTTCTGTGTTAATTTTGTTTGAGAATATAATTAGTATTTCCTTTGCTGCTATTGTTTGAAAATTTACTTGGACTTTATTATTTTCCTTTGAGAAGGTTAGCAATCATCTTTGAGGTTACCATATAGCTTATTTTTATTTTCTCAAGGAAAAAAATTCCTTGGTGAAGCTTTCCTGGACTTCATTTCACAAATGTAGTTTTCAATTTCCTGCCAACGTCTTCCAAACATGACCCCATCCTGTGCCCTTTGAAAAAAAATCTATCAAGATTACCTCTTTGAGGGAGAGGAGGATGTGGGGGAAAGGGAGGAGGAATCCAACAAACCTAGGAACAAGGGAACAACAAGAGATCTGAAATTGATGGCGAGAAGGACATAGACTGCCTGGTAGGGTTCAATCAAATGTAATGTAGCAGAGAGGAAATACAAAGAACTGAACAGAGGTTAAATATGATAGTGGGATAAGATAAAATAAAAGGAAATAGAGGAAAGAACTAGGAGGCAAAAGATATTTATATAGGTATAAACATAGGCATGTACATATATTAATATATAATGATAGGGATATAGGTCTATGTACATATATTTATAGATTAAGTTTACAGCAGCAGATAGACATTTGGCCTTTACTCAATCCTTCCTCAATGCAAGAATACCTTGTTCCAATAACCTGGAATTCTGTAATGCTCACATTTCTGACATGATTGCTGAAGACAAATTGGCTGCATAAGTTAATATAGTGAAGAAAGTTGATGGTACTCGGCTATTACAAGATATAGTGTCTGGGGTCTAAAAGGCTTGAAGTTAAACAAGAGGCCATCTAGCAGGGAAGCAAACAAAGCCCATATGGAAAAAGCTCATGAACAAGTGTGCTCATTAGGTGTCAATGGGATCAGGCATCAGATGATCCAAAGCAAAAAATCATTTTGATGTGATTGAGTGGAGTCATCTCTAGAGAATTGGAATCCCCTCACAGAAGAGTCACAGGAAGGGACAAGCTAGTCAGAGTGCAGTATAGCATTTACAAAATACACATCATTCCTCTAGTTCTTTAATGTTTCCTCCCTGTACCCCCACCTCCCACTATCAAGACCCCAGTTCTATCTTAAAAATCTGACCAGGCCGGAGCTTGTACACTGCTACAGATATGCTCTCTCATCACACAGAATCCAGAACTGATTCTGGACAGGTCTCTGCGGACCATAAATGAAAGTAGTCATACCATGAGGGTAGGGGGAAGTTGGGGGAAGAAGGGGACAAAGGGGGAACCAAGCACAAGGATTGATGTATCCCACCCCCTCACAGGGGGATGAGCAAAATAAATGTGGGTTGATGTTGTAAATTGTGAAAATAAAAATAATTTATAAATTATCAACTGTTCAGGACGATAGGAGGGTTGGGAAGGAGCTGATACTAAGGGCTTAAGAAAATATTTTGGAAAATGATGATGGCAACATATGTGCAAAGGTGCTTGATACAACTGATGTATCGATTGTTATAAGAGCTGTCAGAGTCCCCAATAAAATGATTTATTAAAATTGAAAAAATGATTACCTCTTTGTTATACCAAAAATTACTTGTAATATACTGCTGAGCTGACATCTCTGCCTGGAATTTAACGAGGCCAGCAGATCTTCCTGGAAGCCGCTGTCCAATTGGACTTTTTTTTCAAGGGACCCAAAGACAAGTGAACTGCTGAGAACGTGTCTGTAGCTATTCATGGCTTGCCGAGACCTCTTTGAACACATTTGGTTTGGAATGGTTGTGCAAGTGTGAACTAGAGCCCTAGTAGTTCTATATGTTTTACTTAACCTTATATTATTCTCTCAAACCCTCTGCAGACAATGTACTACTCCTTTACTGTTTGCACCCAGGACAGACAGCTCCCGTTGCCCCAGGCTTGCAAGCCCATGGGTATTAAATTATGATTTTATGAAAATACTATATTATTATAAAATAACTTCCTGTGGATATAGAACAATATTATCCATGAGAACCATTATTTCTAGGAAGGCATAGAGAACCATGAATGTCCATGTTCAACAATAGCTGATTTTAGAGAAGTTGTTGCTTTTAAACTACTGCCTGATCAAGTATACCTCAACTAACCTGGTGTCTCTCTCCGGGTGAAGCAATAAAAGAAATAGACTTTGAGAAAATGACAAAACTTGTTTTACTTTGCCTTATTGCTATAACTTTAAAAAGTACCTTATTTTGAAAATAAGATATATATGTCTATATATTAAAAACTCACTGCCATAAAGTGGAAGGCATCTCATAACTATTGTTTAGTATTAGGAAGAACTGCCCTTGGGGGTTTTGGAGATGGTAACTCTTTACAGGTGGAGAAAGCTCTGTCTTTCTCCTGGGACACACCTGGTGGTTTCAAACTTTGAACCCTGGCGATCAGAGCCCAACTTGTAACCATAATGCCACGAAAGTTCCTTATATAGATCTTCTACATAGATCTATTGAATTTCTCTAAAACCATGCAAAATTTGATGTCTAAAAATTGACAATAGAATCAAACATTTCAGTTTAACTTTGTTTATTTAATATTTTGTAGCCCAAAGATAGTTGCAAGGTCAAATAGAAGGACATATGATGATGACTGTGCATTTTAAAGTGTCACCTGCACTGATAAATGCGCTGGGATACAAAATCACAGAGTTTTCAATGTGGAAAAATCCTTTCAAGGAGAAATATGACAGTAGCAAATTGAAAGAGCTTCTCATCTGTATATTCTTAAAACGGATCAAAACAATGTCGGAGTTTCTTCCTTAGTGTAAGAGAACTTTATTTGGAAAAGTGAGACACTTATAGATATGACTCTGGATTTGCAAAGTTATAATATATTTTTCTAGAACACCTGATAGTTACTTAGGATCTCTCGTGCCATAATTGGTTCTATATTTGGCCGCTTACTGCATTGCTATCTGTTCAAACCCACCAGTGCCTCTAAGGGAGAAAGACAAGGCTTTCTATTCCTAAAGATTCACAGCGTGGAGCATGTATAGCTACCACAGAGGATATATCTACATATGCTTGACTGGGTGTTGCAACTCCATATTTATCTATGTTCCTGGATAAAACAGAGCACGTTGTTGTTGTTAGGTGCTCTCAGGTCAGTTGCCACTCCTAGCGACCCCATGCACAACAGAACAAAGCTCTGCCCAGCCCTGTGCCATCCTCACAATTGTTAAGTTTGAGCCCATTTTTGTAATCTCTGGTGTCAATCCATCTCATGGTGATTCCTCCTCATTATTTTTTTTGACTGCCTCTACATGTTACCCAGCATGATGTCCTTCTTTAGAGACTAATCTCTTCTGATAACATGTCTGAAACATGTGAGACAAAATCCCATTATTCTCTCCTCCAAAGAGTTTGGAAAACTTAATCATAATCAAATACTTTAAAGGAATGATTCACTAAAATTGGGTCCGTTGGACCATAATCTTTTTTCAAATCATTTTATTGGGGGCTCATATAGCTCTTACTACAATCCATATATCCATCAATTGTGTCAAACACCCATGTACTTTTGTTGGCATCATCATTCTCAAAGCATTTTCTTTCTACTTGAGTCCTTTGTCAATCAGCTCCTCATATTTTCCTCTCCCTCCCTCCCCCACCCGCCTTCTCTCACGAACCCTTGATAATTTATAAATTTTTTTTCATGTCTTATACTGTCTGATGTATCCCTTCACCCACTTTTCTGTTGTCTTTCCCCCAGGGAGGCTGACATATGTATATCATTGTGATCAGTTCCGTATTTCTACCCCACCTTCCCCTTCTCCTTCTGTTATTGCTACTCTCATTGTTGGTCTTGAGGAGTTTATGTGTTCTGGATTGCCTGTGTTTTGTATTCATATCTGTACCAGTGTACATCCTCTGGTCTAGCCTGATTTGTAAGGTAGAATTGGGATAATGTTAGTTGGGAGAAGAAGCATTTAAAATCTACAGGAAAGTTGTATGTTTTATCCTTGCTTCACTGCACCCCGAGTGACTTGTCTCCTCCCCAAGGCCCTTCTGTAAGAGGATGTCCAGTTGCCTACAGATGGGCTTTGGGGCTCCAATATGCCCTCCTCCTCATTCACAATGATATTATTTTTTGTTTTTTGATTCCAGATACATGATCGCATTGATACCTCATGATTACACAGCCAGGTGCGCTTCTTCCATATGAGCTTTGTTGCTTCTTATCTAGATGGCTGCTTGTTTATCTTCAAGCCTTTAAGACCTGAGATACAATATTTTTTGATAGCTGGCCACCATCAGCTTTCTTCACCACATTTGCTTATGCACCCATGTTGTCTTCATTGATTGTATGGAGAAGGTGAGCATCATGGAATGCCAGGTTAATAGAAAAAAGTGTTCTTGCATTGAGAGAGTACTTGAGTGGAGGCCCAATGTCTGACCATAATCTTGAGGGCCATCTAGGTAAATTGGCCTAACATAATTCACAAAGACAAGGTTTCACACCCAACTTTGATATCTATTAAAAGCTTGTAAGCTTTTAAGGTACCAATATTGAGGCAAGTTTTTCTCCAGAGCAAAGATGAATGAAGAAAATCAAAGACTTATAAAGGCAATTGCTCCAAAGGGCCTCACAGGTATTCACTATGCTGATGCCAGAAGAACTAGATGATGCCTGACTGACACTCGTGCTCTAAGCAGAGTCACAACAAGCCACAAACACAATTGGGGAAAATCATAGAGTGAAATGTCTAATGATGAAAAAGACCTGATTTTTTTTTTTTTGGTGTAATAGAGACTGAGGGAACCCATGAGGCCGTGCCTCTTGTTCACCCTTCTAAATTGATTTAAAAAAAAAAGTCCCCAAGAGATCAGCTCTAGTTCAGCAATAGGTAAGTCTGTAAAGTGAACAATAACGCCAGAGAGGAAGTACTTCTCAGAACAGTCAACCACGCCAGATGAAAAGGACAGCATTTTTCTAAAGACTGATCTCAGAAGATAGGCAAGAAGGACAAAAAGAAATAGGAAACACAGGGAGAGGCGCTCAAAGGGCTATTACATAGGAGGGACCACAATCAATGTCACAAACAATGTGCACAAATTGTTGAATAGAAAATAATTTGCACTATAACCTTTAACCCAAGCCAAATCAAAAAAAGTTTTAAAGTGTGCCATGGATAATCACATTAAGATCATCTGTAATATTGAATAACACATTTAAAGCACAATAATATATACTGACTCCTAGAACACACCATGATTAGGAGACTGTAAACACCTGCTGAGGGTGTTGGAAATATTTGAGAATGGTTCAGGGTAATGGTTGATGAAATGAACATATATAAAATCATGAAACTGTACCTGTACATATTTTTGAAACAATCAACTTTGAACCTATATTTATTGACCACTATTAAACTTTTTTTTTCTTTCTGACATGTTCTTTTTTTTTATTAAAACAATTTATTTGGGGCTCATACAACTCTTATCACAGTCCATACATATACATACATCAATTGTATGAAGCACATCTGTACATTCTTTGCCCTAATCATTTTCTTTTTTTTCTCCTCTTTTCTTTTTTACATTTTATTAGGGACTCATACAACTCTTATCACACTCCATACATATACATACATCAATTGTATAAAGCACATCTGTACATTCCCTGCCCCAATCATTCTCAAAGCATTTGCTCTCCACTTAAGCCCTTTGCATCAGGTCCTCTTTTTTTTCCCCTCCCTCCACGCTCCCCCCTCCCTCATGTGCCCTTGGTAATTTATACATCATTATTTTGTCATATCTTGCCCTATCTGGAGTCTCCCTTCCACCCCTTCTCTGCCATCCCTCTCCCAGGGAGGAGGTCACATGTGGATCCTTGTAATCAGTTCCCACTTTCCAACCCACTCACCCTCCACTCTCCCAGCATCGCCCTTCACACCCCTGGTCCTGAAGGTATCATCCACCCTGGATTCCCTGTGCCTCCAGCCATCATATGAACCAGTGTACAACCTCTGCCCTATCCAGCCCTGCAAGGTAGAATTCGGATCATGGTAGTTGGGGGGAGGAAGCATCCAGGATCTGGGGGAAAGCTGTGTTCTTCATCGGTACTACCTCACACCCTAATTAACCCATCTCCTCTCCTAAACCCCTCTATGAGGGGATCTCCATTGGCCGACACTTGGGCCTTGGGTCTCCACTCTGCACTTCCCCCTTCATTCAATGTGGTACACACACACACACACACACACACATACATACATATACACACATATATCTTTTTTTTTTTTTGCATGATGCCTTAAACACAATCGTACAAGCCTAAGGAGTTAGGTTCACATAGCTCTCTGGTACAGGCAAAAAGCAATGAGTAGAGGTGATTTTCCATGTTGATGTTTCAACAGTCTTGTTTCTTCTTACTTCCCATGTGACACAATCATTGTGGTCCCCTGTTTGAGTGGCAGCGTTTGTGTATCTGGAGCGACAACACCTTCAGAGCATCCTTGACATCTTTATTGCGGAGCGTATAGATAAGAGGATTGAGCAGGGGCGTAATGACGGAGTAGAAGATGGCAACTATTTTGTTGCTATCGGACTTGTATTTTACTGCCGGCCGGACATACATGAAGATGAGCGTGCCAAAGTAGATGGTAACCACAGAAAGGTGGGCTGCACAGGTAGAGAAGGCCTTCCGTTGGGCAGCAGCTGAGGACATGGCAAGAATTGTGGCCAAGATTTGGGCATAGGAAGCCATGGTGAGGACCAAGGCTCCTAGGATAATGACAGTGCTGAAAGCATAGCCCACTGCTTGAATGGTGTATGTATCGGTGCAGGAAAGACGAAAAATCTGATCAGCATCACAGAAAAAGTGATTGATCTCGTTGGGGGTGCAGAAAGAGATTTTTGCAAGGAGAAATGAGGGGAACATGGGGCAGAGAAAGCCCATGCACCAGCAGACCCCAGCTAGAGTCAAACACAGGTGGGGGCTGAGCAGCAGAGGGTAGTGAAGTGGGCGGCAGATGGCAGCATAGCGGTCAAAAGCCATGGTTGTGAGGATGAAGAGCTCAGTGGCTGCCAAGGCGAAGAAGAAGTAGTATTGGGTGATGCAGCTGGGAACTGAGATGACCCCTTGGGGGCTTAGAAAATTGGCCAGCATCTTGGGCACGGTGACTGTGGTATACCAGAGCTCTACCAGGGAGAGATTGCTGATGAAGAAGTACATGGGGGTGTGGAGGCGTCCATCCAGGGTCACAATGAGCACAATGAGTGCGTTCCCCACCAGGGACAAGAGGTAGACCAGGAGGAAGAGGGAGAAGAAGAACAGCTGAAGACGTGGGGAGTTGGAAAATCTCACAAAGACAAATTCGGTGACCAGCGTGCGGTTGGCTCTCTCCATTCAGCTCAGTGGGCGTCCCAAGCAAGGAGAGGAGCAGAGTGTATAGTGATGTTGAGTTGCCCTCAGTTGGTGCTCACATCTTATCTCACCATCTTAGAAATGCAAACATTCTCTTTGCTGGGCTCCTGTAATTTACTCTTTGGTTGCCTCTCAGCCTCTCTGAAGCAGAGAATGCTTTCTCTTGTCTTGTTATATGGATCATGCAATATTCAAGGTTGTTTCTCTTTTCGCATTTAAATAACTCCTGAAATGCCACATTCCCAAACATCTCCTCAGACAGACCAGAGGGAGAGAATTTAGCATCAATGGTCTTCTTCTGAAGTGAACAGACAGCATGGCCTGCCTTCACATCTAATTTGTACCATGTGTGAAGTGGTTGAGATAAAACTTGATTTAACCTCAAAAAGAGCAAATTATGTGATTTCCTCAAGGTTCCTGAGGATTGCTGACTGTGAGTCCTTGTACTCTCTCTGACCCTGGCAACTGTTTGTGGTTGTGACCCTGGAGTCAATTCTGCATCACGGTGACCCCCACATGGAGCAGTTCTATTCTGCAATAGGTGAAGGCATTAGGAGGTGGAACTGACAGCAACCACTCAATGGAAGGTCTCTAGGCCCATCTCTGCTAGGGTGGTGTGAACTGCCAGCATCTAGGTTAGCAGGAAAATACAAACCACTTGGACTTGGAGAAGATGTGAAATAAATATTTTTTCCTCTGGCTGACGTGTGCATTTGACTTGAAGTCAGTGGCTCTGCCTTAAGCCATCAGCTCTCAGTGGTAAGGATGGAGTACCACTGTACAGGTGAGCAAGCAGGCTACAAGGACACTACACTGAGACTTCTGGATTCTGGCTCAGAGGTAGAGGAGGGAACGTGTTGTGCAGTGGAAGACTTGGGAGACCATGGTGTAGAGTAAGAGGGTGAATTCAAGCTGAAAATCCTGAGAGGGAATTTTGGCTGTGTTAGGATCTTTGCAGTGAGAGTGCTGTTATTCATTTGTATTTAAAATCCAATTGATGAAAAAAGCACACCTTAGAGGAAATGCAGACCTTCGGGTTTAAAATGTTAGTCACAGGATGTATGAAGACAAAACTTTAACATCATCAAGAAATTCATTGTATACATATTCCTAGTTCTGAAAGCTTCTTCCCTTGGACATGTCTCTAAAAATGGAGATATTAAAAATATTCATCTCTCAGTATTAGACTAATCAGCTATACATTAAAACACATGGGAAATTGCTTTGACACAACGCAAAGTGAAGAAAAGATATGAAGCCAAAACTTTGCTTTGCTATTATAGATATTTTCAAGAGGTAGTTTCTAGTGATTTTTAATATAAATTTATGTGCTTACAAATATCTTATATCAATACACATTTAGCATCATAAGACATTTAAACATTTCTCTGTTAAAACATTTATTTTTTTAAATTTCTCAACTACAATATATTAAGTTAGTTGAGAAAATCAGAAAAACTGACAAGTATTAAAAAGAAAAATAAGAATGACCTGAAATGTTTTCATTTAGTGATAAACATTTTAGACTGTTTATTTACTTATAGGTTTTTTGTGTGTATTCATTTGAACATACTTGAATACATAAAAACCACAAGGAAATAATAAATTGTTCATCCTGTACTCTCCATTCTCCTCTGGCCGCTCTGTGGGCCTTGTGGGGACCCACTCATCAAAAGGTCAGCAGTTTGAACTCACCAGCTGCTTTGTGGGATAAAGGAGAAGCTTTCAATCCCATAAAGATTTAATCTTGAAAACCCACAGGGGAAATTCTACTGTGTCCCCTAGGAATTGACTCGATGACAGTGAATTTGGGTTGGATTTTATCACCACCCTGGTCTAAACCCCACACCATCAGTGTAGTTAGTGGTGTCAACATCTCTTAAGTTTCCTCTGATTGAAATTTGGATCCATATTTGATGGCTCCTTTGTCTTGCCTTCCTTCCCTTGTTGCTCCAATCTTTTAAAAGTCATGCTTGGTTTATGTCAGAAATTTTCTCAGTTAGGTCCCTCTTCTGTACTCCAACTATCATCGTTTAAAATTACTCCTGATTGTAGTTCACTTGGAATCATATAGTAGTACCCTGAAAATAGTCAGTCTCATCCAGGACCAGTTATCAACATCTTATTTTTCAATGCTATCCCTATGCTTAAAATTTCTATCCATTCAATATTTTGGAAAAATATCACTCACTCTCACTTAGCCACACAGTTGTGTTCCAAAGATTAGATCAATATGTAAGAACTGGTCTTATACAAAAATGGACAATGACCATGTTGACTATTTGCACCATCTAGGAACACATGCAGAATCCAGAGCACTAAAATCTTCATGCGATTAATTGACAAACCATTGAAACTCCTAATTGTTATCCAGTTTCTCTCATCTTAAAAATACCTTGAATTTCCTGGCAGATGGATATTCCTTGGACATACCTCAATCCCATTATTCCCTGCTTAAGGTACAATGTTTCTTATGAGGTATTATATCATGTTCTAATGGTGTGAGTTAACATAACTTTACAAGCTCTGAACAATATGCCTCCACACTAAGTTTAGTTGTCGATTTTTCAATGTAATTTTCCCTATAATCCCAAGAACTATTCTAAATCTAAACTTTCTGAAGGTGGTATGCTACCTTTCAGCAGGGGATTCTGACAGATATTGTGTTGGGAGAAACAGAAATGTCTCTCCACCTTCTCCAAACCCCAGTTAGTATTAGAGGAGGACTGGGAGTAAGGGAAAGATTTGTCAAGACTAGCCTATCTCCACACTAAGATTTTCTAGGCATTAAGAGGGTGTGTTTGCAATTGTCTTTCTCCTGGGAGTCATGATGAGAGTTACGAGTGCCTGCAGAGAGATGAGGACCCACTTCTGGTTTCCTAGCCAAATGCTCACTAAGCAGCTGGCTTGCTGATTGGTGGAGTGCTTACAGAGTTGGGGAAGGAACTTTTGGAGAGATAATGAGCTGTAGTCTCCAGGTGGTTAGGGGAAAACCCTGCCTTTTGCAGTTATCATTTCGATAGAGGTATGGAAGACAAATCCTACTCATCAACACAGGGATAAGAATTAAAGTCCTAGAGGGCAGATAATGTGAGGGTAAAGAGTTATAGACATCAGGAATTCAATGAGTCCCTATAGGGGCTCAAAAGGAAGATGAAGTTGAGTGGTGGCCAAGACTTAAGGAAGCTTATTAGCACTTGTCTACATGAATCCCTTGAAGACGCCAACCAGAAGCTACCACCATTCAAGAAGAAGGTGTAACATTGCCAATATGCTCTCCGTATCTCAGAAGAGAAAGCTAAGAGACCAACTCTAGTCCTGACTTTGGTCTTAAGTTGTTTTTCTGTTCGGTTTGTTTTAAGTTCTTGAAGTGGAAATGTGATTGATGCTTAAAAAGTCACACTTTAATTTTAAAAAAATTGGAAAGTAAACAGTTTTAGTAACTAGCTGAATACCTTTAAAACACCCTTAAAAGTCCAACATGATTGTCAAATGAAGGCATCTCACTAGGGGGCATTAGCAGGAAAGGGCAGGGTGGGGAGGCCATCGTTTGTGGTATACCATGAAAGCACAAACTGTCACACTCACGTGTCGAGGCTCTTTGGCAAATGTTAGCAGCGTGTTCTATCCATTCCTCACACTCTGTTAACTTGTTCAGAATCTAATCGTCTGGGCAGCTTCTCTAAATGTGCCCTGAGCCTCTAGCAGGCTCCTTCCTTCCTCAAAGATTTTCCTCAGATTTGACAACTTCCTATGCGTTTTATAACATATAGACCATCCTCTTTGGTTCATTCACCAAGCCATACCCAACTGTTCTTAGTGTCTGGGTAATAGGAATGGTTTAGTATCACACTACTAGCTGAAGGGTTGGCAGTTTGAATCCATTCAGAGGGTCCTTGGACAGTCTTGGCGATTTGATTCCAATCTTGAAAACCCTATGGTGCACAATTCTACTGTATGCACCTAAAATTTCCAAGTCCGCCTCAACTTGACAGCAACTAACTGCCTCCTTCATTCTTATTGTCCTTTCTGAGAAGGTTATATAAATGGCCATAACTGAATTGGACTGGAATGTTTGGGTGCAAGGGATTCATCTATAATGCGTGGATTGGAACCCAGGCAAGAGGTGGCTTCTACAAGGTCACTTCAGTGATGTATGGTAAGGTGAGAACTGGTCTGCTGATTCCTGGGCTCACCTGGTTTGACTCCTTGTCTTTAAATGTCTTATGATTTACTTGATCTTTCCAGTGGACTGTAAACGGCATCTGTGTCTCACAAGGTCCTTATAGCTCTTTCTACAGGTGAACATTCAACAATCTGCCAGACTCAGCATGGCAAGGATGGATTTTCTCCTTAATATTTCCCGTTTTGCCATCCATCTTTTAGCTGTGACTAACAGCAAACACTTGTGACACTGCTGGTCAGTAGGAAGTGTACCCCTAGAAAAGGGTGAAGACCGGTGGTTTAAGGGTCAATCATCCCAACCTCAGCTCTATCCACCAAACTAAATCATGTAGAGCACAGAGAGGGAAAATGGCAGGTTCTATTGTCCATTTCTCTTTTTCAAATAAATGAAAACCACTCAATGAACGTGAAAATCTACACTGAGCTTCTTTCACCCCTCACATTCTTTACGTGACCACAAGATTTGTGCTGCCAGCATCACCTGTGTCCATCATCATCCCTTTCCACAGTTATTCCTGGTCATTCATAAATGTGCCTCGGTTTGCATAGGGTAGCCATTCCTTGGCATCCTCTTCCCCACAAAGGAACCACACACACATCTTCTTACTTATGTTGAAAACTGAGCAAAGGAACTGATGTGGGTGTAATTAAAATTTTCTCTTGGAATTTAAAGACTTATAGCATGACATGTTCTTTTCACATTTCTCTCTGTACATCCTTGGAATTTATAATTTTATTTTTCCTAATGAGAGAGAGTGAGATCAGCAAGGAAAGTATAGCCTCTGTCTCCATTACTTTTGCTGGCAGGTAAGTAGTCTTACAATAACGTTGTCCATCCTGTCCACTTGACAACAGGAGGTTGTCCTCATAGCTGCTTGTATAACACTTATACTTAGAAGATGAGCTAATTGTTGTACTTATCAGCTCACCTGTCTCACCTTCAAGAACTCACTGAATTTTCCTAGTCATGCTGTCCTCTGAAACCTTGACCACATTGTTTCTGGTTCTTGTTCTAAGATATCTTCTGTTCAAATATG
This sequence comes from Tenrec ecaudatus, assembly GCF_050624435.1. Lineage (NCBI taxonomy): Eukaryota > Metazoa > Chordata > Mammalia > Afrosoricida > Tenrecidae > Tenrec > Tenrec ecaudatus. The sequence continues at coordinate 308,093,209 of NC_134530.1, forward strand.
ATCAATAATTTTTAACATATACTTTCCTTTATCATTAACTTTTTAAACCTAGCAAATATATAATTTTATTATAAATAAATAACAAATATCATTATATCTGTATCAAGCTGTAGAACCATTGAGTTGATCACTTGTCTTTATAAATTTGTTGACAAAGAAGAACCTGGGCATGAAAATAGGCAATCTTTAAAAAATGTAAGACAATGTGTCACTGAGAGAAATTCGAAATGAAAGATTTTGAGTGCTCTCACCTCCTCCAGCCCTCTCCCCATCTTATAAACTGGTGAAGGATTTTCTTTTACCCACCCATTCAGACATTGTAGTCTCTGATTACAGATTGGGGGTGAAATACTCCAAGCTCTTTTTGTTGGGTGAAGGTGCATCCTTTGGATCTTCCTGTTCTGACCTTCTGAGTTTCAGTTTTCTTTTTCACTTAAATTTCTTTTTAAATGACAACACTCTTTGATTTTTAGATATATCCAAAATTTTTAGCTTACCATATTTAATTACACTCCACATTTCTTTCCCTTCCTAAGTTCTCTGTCACGATCAAAGACACAGACCTGCCCCAAGCATTAGGCAGCAGCACAGGAGTGGATAGAACTTACCACAGATGAGAAAGAGCACCACAATGATGGGTATCAGTTGGTTCTGTAGGATGAAGAGATAGGGCTTAGCTTTTGCTTTAAGAAAACAGTGAGCAAGATCAATTGAGGAAGCAGGTCTGGGGAAAATATCCACCTGATCTCTTCTCCTATCCTTCCTTTTAAAACCGAACTCAACTGGAGGGTCAGGTAGCCCTGAACACCAAGGAATCTTCAGAGGTATAGATGAGTTTATTTTCAGTCCTTGAGCATTTGGGCTGTGAGCTGGTTGCGCTGAGGGAGAAGCATGTCATTGATGTAAATCACAGATGTGACTCAGAGGATGGTTGGTGTCAGGAGTGTAGCCCCACACAATTCCCCGAGGCTCAAAGAGCCCCACTAGAGGTAGCAACTCCCAGAGTGGGACTGCATCTGCCTGTTTGGGGAGTAGGCTGGCAGGGGCCAATTTTGTTCTCCTGCCCTTTCAAAGGCCAGCTCTTAAGTGATGGCCTCTGGGAATGTTAAAAATGTCAAACGTTTAATCCCACTGGTTTGGGACAAGGACACGCTTTCCACAGGGTTGGTTCTGCATTATCCAGAGTTTTCACATTACAATGAATAGTGGTTATTACTAATGAGAAGTGAGTCTGCTGGATATTTCTTTCCACATTGTTGATCACATTTCCTCAAATGAAATCCTTAAAATTTAATGTCTATTACAGAATTTAAGAAATGCATTTCTTTGTTGGGGGTAAAGGGAGGCAGGAAAATGTAATGAGGATTTCCCCCAAGTACACCCCTGAGGGTTTGGGGCAATCCTTTCTAAACAGAGACTGTGAGATGATAAGAAAAGTCCACAGAGTTGGAAGAATCATGGCAAGGAATGTGCTATATTTTAGTTAGTCCTCCCCCCACCCCCCTTTGAACCTAATACTTTCCATCAAAACGAATGAAAGGGTTTCTTCAGAACCAACCATTTTTGAAATTTGAAAGTCCCCCAAAGTTTTCTACTCTGCTAACTTATTAAAGCATACAAAATGGAGTGTCTATGGACAATAAAAAGGCTGAGAAGTAGGCCACCAAGAATAAAGAAGTAAACCAAATGGCTGACAAGAAGGAAACCTACACTGGCCATAATCCACAGCTAAGGGACTGGACACTTGAGGTTGCCCTCCTTAGTGGACTGAACAACCACAACCACACTTATGACTACATCCCCCACCCGACCGCAAACTGTATAAGAACCCAGCTGAGAGCCCCGAGGGGGAGAGCTTCTTGACTAATGCAGTGGAGCAGAATTTCCAGCCCCCCCCTCCCCTCCTCGCTCTTGTTGGTAAGTCTTGCCTGTTGTTCTTAACTTGCTATTGATCTGCTGCCAGGGGAAGCCAGCCCCTAATGCATCATTACAGGTCTGGTAGGCACAATTGTACAGCGATAACAAGTAAAGATTATAGTAAAGTTATAGAGAGCATGAGAGGTAGAAGAAAATTATAGAAATAAATGGAGTCAGACACAGTTCATAGTAACATGCTCACCTCAGCCCCACTTCATTGTCTACATGGAGAGAACGAGAGAGTCTTTAATGCTAACCAAGGCTTTTATCTTCTCTTGGAACATGCAAGCCCCTTAATTACAGGTGAGGACATATGTCACAGGAAGGGGTTGTGCTATAGGTCATACAGTAATGGAAGGGGGTGATCTAGGGGTATCCACGCAATAGGAAGAGGAGGGATTGGGGGTATACATGTGGCAAGATTGGTGGATCCTAGAGTCAGAATGGCAGCTGGATCTCCTTAAAACCATTAGCAGTAGGGTGCAAACCCCACCTACAGGAACCAAGCTAATGGGTTGCAAGCTTCAGGGAGAAATAGTCCATTGTCTTCAGCAACAGGGAGCAGGCCCATCCTGTGGTAGGGAGAGACAGCAGTCCGCCTCCCCCCACAATCTGCATGAATGCTTGTTGGAATAAATTGGTTAAAAAACTGCTTGGCTCATAGTGTGTTATGCTCATTAAAGAACCCGGCCTAGTAGAACTGTGAGAAGCTTGGAGACTGAAAGACTGCTCCACCCCCCCCCCCACCCCACATACGCTGATCGAGTCCTAAGTCTGCACAGCTGCCATAAGGTGCTCAAGACACCGCTTTGCTTCTTTTTTTACGGCATTTGAGGAAATGGATATATGGTAGATAGAGCAGTAAATTAGCTCAGGGGGTTGATCTTGGCTGCATGGTTTACTTACTCAATAACTTTGTTTAAACTGGTTCACTCTCACAGATCTCAAACCTATCTCTGAAATGGCTATATTGTATGAGATGTTTACTGTTGGCATCTTACGTGTTTTCTTTTTTCATCATTTCATTGGGCCTCGTACAACTCGTATCACAATCCATACAACCATCCCTTGTGTCAAGCTCATTTGTACATGTGTTGCAATCATCATTCTCAAACCATTTTCTTTCTATGTGAGCCCATGGTTTCAGTTCCTAATCCCCCCACCTCATTAACCCTTGATAATTTATAAATTACTATTGTTTTGTCATGTCTTACACTGTCCAATGTCTCCCTTCACCCTTTTTTCTGTTCCCCAGTGAGGAGATTATTTGTATATTCTCAGGGTGTTTTCTTTCACTTGACCATGGTGTGCACTTCTGCAAGGCAAGAGATTATGAGATAAATTAGTTCATTCATTCATTCATTCAATTATTTCTAAAACCATTTCTTGGGAGTTAATAAAGGTATCATATAATCCCGTAGTTCAATCACGTCAACTCCTATTGTGCAATTGCCGCCATAATCAGTTTCAAAATATTCTTTTTCTTCTTGAACTCCCTGACATCAACTTCCTTTTACCCACCTCCCTACTTTCCTCCCCCCATTTATCCCCTGCAGAAATCCTTATTCTACTTACTGCCCCTTTAGTTTCTTGAATCCTGGATTTCTTATACTGAAAAACACAATAACATATAACAAAATTTCAAGAGGGTTACCCCCAATGACATAACACATCTGAGACAATATGAACAAATAAGAGAAAAAAATACAGAAAATGTTGAAAAGCAGGTTAGGTCTAATGCCAGGTTAGGGCATTAGAGAGGGACTCATCTGACAAAGTTTTAGTCGTTGAAGACTGGTTTGTCATTTTGATGTTCTATAGTCATCTCTCCAAAGCATTTATTTACTTTTTACCATGGTAACATCTATATATGTAAGGAAACATTTACCCTTTCAACATTTTTACAAGCACTATTCACAGACCCTAATGACCCTCATCTCGGTGCTTAACCATCCCTACTGTTGTTGCCATACATGTCTGTAACCCTTAACAGAAACTCAGAGCCCCCATGCAATGATCCCCTCTTCCCTCTCCCATCTGCCGCAGGTAAGCACTAATGAACTTTGGAATCTAGACATTTGCCTAGTCCAGATATCTTACAATGGTGGAAAATAGATATTTATCCTTTATCACTGATCTTCTTCACCCACAAAATGTTTTCAGAGTTTATCCTACTTAATTCATATTCTTTCTTTGCTAAAATGGAGTAATATTTCAGCATTCATTTATTCTTTGTTTTTATTTTCTTTCTTCTGGTTGTCTTTTTAATCAGCTCCATCAAGGACATCCTAGACACTCTATGAAACACAACAAAATGTTTTTTCTTCGAGGATTAAAGAAAAAATTGACGTTCACAAACATTTTTAAAGCTCTTCTTCAGAATCAGGGTGGCGATTTCAATGAGTAAAAATACACTTCTAAGTAATCACTGTTCTTGATGCAGATTTCTTCTAGGCACATATGGAAATTTCTAACCACGATAAAGAAACATCGTGTACAAAACTTTGTAAATGTGCCTATAAATATTCAATCATTAAAAAAAAACAAAACAACCTGCCTGCAATTTTTTTTTTTTTGGCCAGAATAATCCTGAATGCCAAAACTTAAAAAAAAAAAAAAAAACAGAAAAAGGTAAAAATACCTTCTCTACAAATATCACATAATTTGTCTTTAAATGGAAGATAATGGTTTAAAAACACACAGAGTATACTAAAAGGTCTTTTAACAGACTTCTGTGGGAGCTGAATTCAAGAACAGAAATTGGTGTACTAAAACAAGAACAAAGATGTTTCAGTGCAGCTCCAAAATTCTTTTATAAAAACAACCATCTGGAAGAACAATCCTGGTTCAGAAGAATTTTTGTTCCCGTGTAACTATATCATGCCCAGGCCTCATCTCGGTTGTGCTAATGTTCTCTGGACTTTCCTCCAGAAGAGCAGTCATATCAACCTAGGCAGCTCTGGACCTTCCTGATCCATGTATGGATCCTGCTACAGGTGCACTGTCATTCCTGCTGCTCCCATCGCCCTGGTCCCCACCACCTCTGGAGTAACTGCAACCATATTCATGAATGCCCAAGGCACCCACTCTGGTATCCCACAGGCAGACTTGCTCATCTGGAGACCATTCAGGGACTCTCCACTTATGGTTCACAGGTCATGAGAAGCATGTTTTTGATTGATCAAGGGGATAATACCAAATCCCCAGGATCGCTGAGGCTCCCCATCTTGACACCCACCATTTCAGGCATAGGTCTGAAACTGCTGAAGTGGTCTTCCAATGCCAAGTCATCAGTGTGGAAATGGAGAACCCAGAGGACGAGTTTCCCTTTCTCAGAAGAAGTGGTCATGAATTTGAGTCCTGGAAATTCTAATAAAGAACAGCAGCAGTCACCCCAACAAGCACTGGAGAGCAGCAGGAATGCTTTGTCATAGCTGAGTAGTATTTTAGTGTATGCGTGTACCACTTTAAAAATAATCCATTTACTTTTTGAGGGCATGTGAATATTGTGAACAGAGTGACATGCATGTATCTGTTTCTACTTTCTCTTCCTTTGGAAACATCCCTAGGATTGGAATTGCTGGAACACCTGATGATTCTAGAGGAGTCTTGGTGGTATAGTGGTTAAGTGTTTGGCTGGTAGTCAAACCCACAAGCTGCTCTGTGGGAGAAACCTGTAGCACTGTGCACCTGAAAATGTTTACAGCTTTGAAAACCCTAGAGGGCAGTTCTACTCTGTCCTACAGGATCATTATGAGTCGATTCATTTGATGGCAAAGCTTTTAAAAAATAATTTGGTATTTAAATTTTGATGAATTTATATTAATTTATTAATCAATAATGAAACAGATATGGTGTATTAGGGACACAAAGATGAAGAAGCTGTGCCACCTGTGCTGGTTATTTACATCGACCTCATAGTCTAGTGAAGAATGCTTAAGGACAAGAGTGTGTCAATCGCTAATGGAAACATAAAATACAATGGCTTTTCTTTGTACAATCTTACTGTGTAGAATGCCATCTTCTCTGTATACAAAATGAATTGTTAGCCCCTAGGAAATTTTGAAAAAAAGTGAAAATTGGTGCCATAAGGTATCACTGATAAAGAGCCCTTTAGGTAGTGTAAGATATCGGTATGGGATCTGAGGATTTAATAGTCACATCATTGAGTCTTGTGAAATATCCAATGAATATTTTTTGGGGGGGACTCATGGGAATACATGCGTCTTTTCCAAATAATATTAATGATCCAAAGAGGGATATGTATATATGTGTGTGTCCAAATCAAAATGGTATAAAACCTTCCTTATTTGAATTTAAATGTAGCCTTTCTAAAATGGCCAAGTAGTGGTGTTTCAGTGGTAAAATTCTAATCTCTTAGGAAGGAAGCCTGGTTTAATTCATGGTGAATGAATCTCAAGTACAACCACCAGTGATCTATCTGTGGAGGCTTACATGCTGTGGTCATGCTAACCAGGCTTCATTTGCTAGTACGGTATGCCTCAAAATGAGAATGGGCAACTGCAAGCATCCATTCATAACTGGAACATAGAATTCAAGGAATAAGGACCTGAAAAAACTGGAAGTAATCAAATATGAAATGAAATGCACAAAGATTCCATACACCATGCATCAGTGAACAGAAATATACCGGCACTGGCCATTTTTAATTAGACATGTAGATCGTCTACTATATGAGGAATTAAAATGGAAGAGAAATGGGGTTACATTCAGTATCAACATTTCGGTTTCTGTCATGTAGTGCATTGCTGGGAGCAATGGGCAATATCCAGGGGCCCACCAGGAAAAGCATTTAATGTGACTATTACTCAAATGGACACAACAATCACTAATGCCAAAGATGAATAAATTGAAGAGGTGCATCAAACATGTAATCAAGATGCATTCGCAATTACTGGCGACTGGAATGTGAACGTTAGAAATATCAGTTGTTTGAAAATGCAACCACACTGTTAAAAATGATGCTGGAAATCGCATGAAAGAATCTTCCAAGTCCTACAACATATTCATCAAAAAGATTATTATTTTTTCAATAGCATTAATGATGACTATGCACATAGATTTCACCAAAATGGAATACACAGGCATCAACTAGATTGCATTAATGGAAAGAAGCAAGGTATCATCACTCAGTATCATCACTTGGAACAGAGCCAGTGTCCAATTACTGAACAGCCCATAAGTTGCTCATATTCAAGGTCAAATAGAAGGTGAAGAAAATGAAAACAAGTCCAAGAGCACTAGAATATGCCCTTGAGTGTATCCTACTTGCACTTCAATAAAAGGCGGGACACATTGAAGACCTAATATGATGTGGAATAACATCAAGACATTTAAATATGAAGAAAGCAAAAGGTCATTAAAAGGACAGTAAAGAAAGAAAAGACCAAAATGGATGCCATAGGAGTCTCTAAAATTTGTTTATGGACATAGAGTCACTAAAGCAAATAAAAGAAATGGTGAAGAAAAAGGCTGACGGGAATGTTTCAAAGGGCAGCTCAATAAGATGAAGTCAAATATAATAAAATATGCAAAGACCTGGAGTTAAGAAAACAAAAGGAAAGAGCACACTCATCATTTCTCAAGCAGAAAGAACTGAAGAAAGAATTCAAGTTTCAAGTTGCAATATCAAAGATATTGGAAGATGCAGGAACTAGCAAAAGGAGATGGAAGGAATACATATAGTCATTGTACCAAAAATAATTGGCTGAGGGTAAGCCTCAGGAGGCAGGATATGATCAAGAACCAATGATACTGAAGGTGGAAATCTAAGCTGCATTGAAGTCATTGGTGAAAAAATGTCCTGGAATTGAAGGAATACCAAATACGATATCTCAACAAATAAATGTAACCATCGAAACACTCATTTACGCCAAGAAATTTAGAAGACAGCTGTCTGGTCAAGTGGTGTAAAGGCTGACTATACCATGTTTTTGACTATATATATATTTGTGCCTATTTCAAAGAAAGTTGACCCAATAAAATGGACATTATCGAACAATATCATTATTATCACACGCAAGTTAATGAGGATAATTTAAAAATAGTAGCAACAGTGGATTTACAGGGAACTGCTAGAAATTCAGGCGGGATTCAAAAGTAGAGAACAGAAGATATCATTGCTGATAGCAGATGAATCTTGGTTGAAATGTTACCACAGAAATTGTTTATTTGTGTGTTTTCTTACTATGAAAATGCATTTTACTCTGGATTGTGGAAAACTATTACAACATGATGAATAGAAATTCCAGCACACTTCATTGTGTTCATGGGAAACTTGTACATAGAAGAGGCAGTGGTTTGAACAAAACCGAGTGATTTATAAGCAAGAAAGATATGAATCAAGGTTGTGTTCTTTACCATATTCACTTAGTCTGTATGCTGAGCAAATAATCTGAGAAGCTGGACTACATGAAGAACTCAGCGTTGGGCATGGAGACTGAAAAATTACGAGCGTGGATGTGCAGATGAAACAACTTTCCTTGCTGAAGTGAAGAAGACTTGGAGCACTCACTGGTGAAGATCAAAGACTACAGAGTTAGCTGTGAATGCTATCTCAACACAAAGACAAGAAAATACTCACAATTGGATTAATAAATAACATTATGGTAAACAGAAAATACTGAAGCTGTTTGGATTGCATTTTACTTGCATACAAAATCAACACCTATGAAAGCAACAACCAAGTGCTCAAAAGACATATTGCATTAACCAAATCTTGAAAAGACCTCTTTCAAGTGTTACAAAGCAGAATGTTATTCTGAGGACTAAGATGTTCCTGACTCAAGTCATGTTATTTTTTATTGCCTCGTGCACATTAAAGCTGGATGATTAATAAGGAAGACTAAAGAATTGTAGTGTTGGCAAAGCATATTGAATATATCATGAACTTTGAGGGGAATCTGCCTTGGTGATACCTATTGGCATCTGCATTGGGCTACTAACACAGACTTGGTCAGAAGTTCACAAACACTGAGTACTCTTTAGGAAAAAGACTAGGTTTTCTACTCCTGTAACGAGTTACAATTCTAAGAAGCTTACAGAGGTAGTTTTACCATTTCCTTCTGGGTTGCTATGATTTGGAATCTACTCGATGGCAGTGAGTTTTGTTTTGTTTGTTTGGCTTCTTGGCTCATGGAATTAATAAAATTGAATTCTTTGGGGCAGGCGGTTGGCTTACATTGTGCAATGTCCTTCAGATATTATGTTAGGCTGTATTCTCTAGAGAAAGCGAATCCAGTGAATATATATACACACAAACACACACACATATAGTTACTGGTATATGCATGTATATATGTGCATATATGTATATATGTGGTATGTGTATATATAATCACCTATATATGCATATACTTCTCTAGAGAATATAGCCTGTGTTTCTGTTAGGTGCCATTAAGTCAGCTGCAAACTATAGTGACCCTATGGACAACAGAATGAAACACTGCCTGGTCCAGCACCACCCTCACAATTGTTTGGCTTGAGCCCATGGTTGAAGCCACTGTGTGTCAATCCATCTTACGGAGGGTCTTCTCTTTTTCACTGCTTCTTTACTTAACCATGCCTCATGTCCTTCTCCAGGGTCTGGTCTCTGCTGAAACAATGTACAAAATATGCAAGAAAAAGTCTTAACATCTCTTAGGGGCATTCTGGCCATACTTCTTTTCAAGGCAAATTTGTTTGTCTTCTTGGCAGCCGATGGGACTTTCAATATTCTTCCCCAGGATCATAATTCAAACACACCAATTCTTCTTTGGTATTGTTTATTCAATGTCCAACTTTCCCATACATGGGAATCATGAAATTCCTTGGCTTAGGTCCGGCACACCTTTGTCCTCAAAGTAATCTTCCTGCTGTGGGTGTTAATAAACCCAAGGACAAAGGAACAAGTGATCCTAAATCAGTGCCAAGGAGGGTGTAGGAGATCTGGCAAGGCTGGATCAAAGACAATGTAACAGAGAGGAATTCCTGACACCAAAATGAAGACTGAGCATGATAGTGGAACAAGAGGAAAGTACAAAGAGATAGATGGAAGAACTAGGAGGCAATGGGTATTTATAAAATACAACAAAATCCACATGGTAGAAGCACACCAGCCTGTCATGACACAATCACTGATGACAAAATGGGTGCATAAGTGAATGTGGTGAAGAAAGTTGAGTAAGTATGGTGAGAGGATACAACCCTGATGCATACATTTTCTGAGTTTAAACCAAGGAGTATTCCCTTGTTCTGTTCGTACAATTGCCTCTTGATCCATGTGTGGCAGTTACACAATCGGGTGTCAATTTGGGACTTGAGAGGATTAAGAGTGAATGGGTGCAGTCTAGTCTGTCAATCAGGTCACAGCCAGTGGGGCCTCTGTGTGGGCATGGCCTTTCCTGAGGTTTCTGGGAACTCTGGTATTTCCTCCTTGGAGGCAGCACACACCTTCCCTCTCTGCTCACTCCCTGTAACACATCCTTGAGGAAAAGTCAGATGGACCTACCCTCATGCAGCCAGAACACTGGACCTGGAGAACCCACATGAGGACCCCTGCCAGTGCTTAGATGCTTATGATGCCGCTGGATCTACAAGGATTCCCACCCACTGGTCTGTGATCTTATTTGCATTCAGCATTATTGTATGTGTTTCATGAGTCTGAAGAGGACTTTATAGATTGGTGTTAGATATATGGTTTAATATTGGACTTATGGACATGCTTTGGACTGGACTGGGTTTTCTCAATATTCGACTGCCCTTGTATATAAAGATCTTTCTTATACACACATGTGTGTCCATGTATTTGTTTCTCTAGTCTACCCCACTAACACAGTATATATACGGTCTGCAGGAGCACAATGAAGTGTTCTGGAGTTCCCACTCTCCTCGAATCTGTCCATAGTCGGTTATGATTCTCAAGGTCAAATACATTGGCATACTCAGTAAAACACAAGTCAATATCTTTCTAATTTTCTTTTCTTTCAGCCAAAATCCATCTGACATCAGCAATGATGTCCCTTGTACCGTATCCTCTTCGGAGTCTAGCCAGAACCTCTGGCCGCTATGTATCGCTGACAATGTATCCGTGCAATTATTGTCGGAACACATTTTACTTACCTGTGTTATCAATGATATTGTTTTCTAATTTCAGCGTTCTTTTGGACCACCTTTATTTGGCATGTGTACAGATATAGATATTTTCCTGTCAGTTAATCAGGTAGTTACCTTCCAAATTTACTGGACTAGAGGAATAAGTCCTTCCATTCTTCACCATTCTTCTATTTGCCTTCGTCATTCTGTGATTAAGAGAAAGTTTAAGAGTTTCTTTTGATATTCACTTTGATCTGTTGTTTCTGTTCTTTATTTTAAATGACCTTTCTAAAGAGAATTATTTTCAACAAAACATTTCCAAATGTCTCTCAAATTTAAGGATATTCAAACGCACTCTTATTTTCTCTGTGAAGTCTTGTTGAGTCACTTATTTAGAGCCAGTGGACTTTATAAGATTCATAAAATATTTTCAACAAATGTTAGTTTCTTCCCTTTGCCTTGGGTCCTATGGTGAGTTCCTGTATGTGGCCTCCTGTCTTGGTTCTTTAGAAAACAGCTTGAGAGATTCCCTCCTAAGTTTTGAAGAATTAGTTACCTTTGCCTTAATTTTCTACCACAGAGTGTGTTAAATTTCCTGACTAAGCCATCAATACATTAGTTTGATAGTTTTTGCCTGGCCCTGGGCTATAGTTGATATTCATCTTTCAGGGATTGGTCAGTAGACTATGCAAATGAAGTGTTTGTGGACTACCCAGAGGGAATCCATCAGTTTGTGGCCTCTCACTGTGTGGGATTGTACACACCTTGAATTGAGAAAGAGCTGTGTATATAAGCAGTCAACTGTGTATATAAGCAGTCAACTCACAGAGACTTTTTAGAGATAGAAAGAAGCAGGAAGAGAAAAATCAGGAAGAAGCAGAAGAAAAGAGAAGGCAGAAGAAGTGATAGAAGTTTGACAAGGAGCCGACTTAAAAAGCTGTAACACTGAAGGCAGTGAGAGGCCAGAAGGAGTGCAGCAACAGACCAGGTACAAGCAGGTTTCAGTGACATATCCTGGGTCCAGGGGTTAAGACAAACCTGTTGTGAGGGGGCTGACAGGAACCTATCCTGATGGCTCTGCAAAGAGGCTTCAGGGTGAAAAGTGATCCAGGGGCTAATTGTTAGCCAGCTGTTAATCAATACTGCAAGGGTAACATGGTTTGAGATCTGTTCTGTTTAAAACTTAGTTTATAAAAAACACAAAATGTATAGCCTCACCACCCCCTTGCAGTAAATTCCCTTTTAAATGTAAAAACATTTTAGTTCAGCAAGTTTGGACAAACAAAATCATCTGGCCAAGCAAGGTCAGCTCTAGTAGATAAGCAATAGAGCCGAGACCTTGAGGGTATAGGGCAGGATGCCTCCCATTTCTATGAACAAGGCCTCCTTTGGCTTCTTGCTGAAGTCCTCTGAAACTTTCCCTAAACTTGTCACATCCTTTAGGGTCTATGACTTGCTTGTTTTCCACTGATTTTTTGAAGCAGAATTGGAAGGCTTCAACTACACTGTTTCCTTCTGTCAAGCACTGGCAGAAATAAACTTAGAATTTCCTAAATCAACTTGATCCCTGAATTTGGCTAAACAGTGATGGTCATCTTGGACCTTATCAGCTGGCATCAAGAGGAACTGAAGGAGCTATGCTCCACTGAAGAAAGAAGACCTTGTTTATACATATTGTTTAGGGAAGATGTGAATTTGAGGATAACATGAATAGTGATTCTATTAAGGTATGCAGAAACATGTAGACTCTGAAGTTAATCACTTAACCAATTTTCTAGGGACTGCTGTGTGTGTGTGTGTGTGTGTGTGTGTGTGTGTACGCGTGCACACCACCTATTGGATGAAATGTTCTTGGGGAAGAAATAAAAAATATTTATTTTAATCCACATATTTCCATTTTATTGGAAAGGTCCACATGTGTATACATGTGTTTGTGCAATAAAATTTATGCATGGATACACAGCAGGCTTTTATATCCACTACTGGGGAGAGAGGGGGGAGATTAGAGTTTAATAGTTGAGGGAGATGGCCATATTTTTCTTTAGTTCATATTTCATTCGTACACTAAGTATTTATGACTTTTATAATGTGATAAACATTTTTAAAAATCTAAAAAAAAAAAAAATCTAATGAAAACAAGCCAATTAGCAAACAGCCAAAATACTTTAAGTACAATAGACATTTTAAATGGTAAGAAAATTTTAAATATATTTGATGAAAATGTTATGTTTTTACTATCTCTGAGCCCTGAAATATTATCCTAGGATTTAAGTGGATTCAGAGTTACCATATATACTCGAGTGTGCGCTGTGTTTTTAGCACATTTTTAATGCAGTTTTGTGGTAAAATTAGGTGACTTGGCTGATATTTGGGTCGGCTTATACTCGAGTGTATATGGTGATAGCTTCTTGACAATGTACATGTAAACAATTGAATGCCATTTCTTGCTAAGCAAATAAGAAAATAGCAAAATATATTTGAACAGCAAAATTCAAAGGGCAGTTCAAGAAGGCAAAGTAAAATATTATAATCAAATATGTAAAGACCTAGATTTAGAAAACCCAAAAGGAAGGACACACTCAGAATATATCAAGCTGAAAGAATTGAGGAAAAATTCAAGTCTTGAGTTGAAATATTGAAGGATTTTATGGGAAATTTATTTAAAGATACAAGGTGCATCAAAAGAAGATGAAAAGAATTCACAATCACTGGACCAAAAAAAAACAGTCAACATTCAGTCATTTCAAGACGTAGCATATAATTATAACCAATAGTACTGAAAGAAGTCCAAGTTACACTGAAGGCATTACCAAAACCAAATCTCCAGGAATTGATAGAATGCCAGTGGGTGTGTTTTAATGAGCTGATGATGTATTTCAAGCACTCACTTACCTATGTCCAGAAATCAGTAAGACACCTATTTAACAATTGACTAGAAGAGATTCATAATTATACCCCTTCCAAAGAAAAGGGACCCTAAAGAATGCAGAAGCTATGGAATGGTATCACTAATATTACATGTAAATGAAGTTTGCTGAAGGTCACTCAACAATGAGTGCAGCAGTATATTGACAGAGAACTGTGAGAAATTTAAGTTGGATTCAGAAGAGGGCATGCAATAAAGATTATTGCTGACATTAGATGGTTCCTGGCTGAAAGCAGAAAATACAAGAAAGATGACTACTTGTGTCTTGCTGGCTACATAAAGTCACTCATTTGTGTAGATCATAGCATTGAGAATGGGAATTCCAGAACATGGCATTGTGTTCATGAGGAAACTGTATATGGACCAACCAGAACAAGACATTACTATATGGTTTAAATTCAGGAAATGTGTGTCAAGGTTGTATCCTTTCACCATATTTATTCAATCTATAAACTGAGCAGATAATCTGAGACCCTGGACTATATGATGTGGGAAATAGAAAGATTTCTCCCAGGTTGTCTCCCCCAAATGTATGCCAAACTTAGCTACACTTGGCGAATGCCTACACACTTGTAAGTCATCAGAAGTAGATCAGGGGTTATTCACCCTAAGGGTTATCAGCCATCCAGGGCAAGCATCACCAGTTTATCTCAAAACAAGCAGGACTCACTCTCTTCTGATAAGGATAGTAGTTGACTGTTTCCTTTTAGGAGACCCCTACGAAGTCAAGCCCACACAAGGGTGACCAAGGTTCAGCTGCCATCATGAATCTAGGGTCTGCCCAACATATCACATGTATACCCCTAGTCCTTCCCCTTTCTATCATGTGTACACCCCTAACTCATCCCCTTCCTGTCACACTTATGCCTATTGTACTGTCCCTCACTACGATGTATATGCCTATTATTCTGCCCCTTTCTGTGATGTGTGGTTACCTGTAATCACACACCCCTGAGTATATAACCCTTTGTTAGCAATAAAGTGGGGGAACTCTCCTGATTTCACTCTCAGACTCTCCCCATGAGGACCACCAAGTGGGGCTGAGGTGAGCATGTTACCATGAATTGTGTCTGACTCCATTACTTCAATCTCTCTTCGCTCTCTCATGCTCTCTATGACTTCACTATAATCTTTACTTATTATCACCGTACAATTACGCCTACCAGACCAGTGATGATATGCTGGGGACTTTCTTTCCCCTCACAATATGAAGAAGAACTTGGCATTCAGATTGGCAGAATGTTTATTGACAACCTTCAATATGCAGATTACATGACCTTGTTCATTTAAAGCAAGGAGTTGAAATGCTTGCTGATGATAATTCAGGACTGCAATTCAATATAAGGAAAATGTAGGCCTCTGCTATGATAAATGGAGAAAAAATGAAGATGTCAAGGATTTCATCTTTTCGTCTTGGTTGGATCCACAATCAACGCTCATGGAAGCAGCAGTCAAGAAACCAAGTGACAATCTCCTGCACAAAACCCCTCCAACGTGTTGAAGATTAGGGATATGCTTGGATCTGGTGGAGGCATTACTATGGACAGCAGCAGACATTTCTTCTGTTTACAAGGTTTACTCTGCCCACCTTCCTTCCCAATTGAGTGACATCAGCCCGCCGAAAATGACACTCAGCCCATTGGTGTTATCCACAACAATCAGAAAGATATGTGAATTCATCATGTCTAAAAAAATGTATAGATGGCCCTGCGGGGGATTAGACCAGCTATCCCGCATCAAGCTGGGTTCAAACTGAGGCGTGCGGATGAACGGAAAAGAAAGAGCTATGTACAAAGCATGGGATCGGGAGGACTCCAATCTCATGGATTGAAGTCCCAAGTATATTTGAAGCTTGGATTTTATATTTTTCTTACATAAGGGAATTGGTCACAAAAACAAACATCAAAGAACTTAAACATTACTAAACTCTTATCTATGCAAATGTTACTTAACTAATCACAGTTTCTTAACTTTAGAATAACAAAAGCACTAGGTTCAAGGACAATCACACGGATATGCAGGATTTAAAAGAGCCCCAAAGAGATCATAAATAACTGGGTTAGCTCTCAATGTTTTTAGCAGCAAAGTCACAAATAACAGTCATCTTGCAATGCTTTTGTCTGCAGAGACACAGAGGTGCAGGGGACTAAATAGTCACCCATTAGTAAACACCTTGATCAGCCAGATGCTTCCTACATGGCCCCAAAACTGAAATACCAGCAATCATCCTTTGTTTTCTCTCTCTTTACTCCTGCCTCTCTGGCCTCTTTTGCCTCTCAGCCCTGCTCTCTACCTGAAAGGCCTGATCTCTCTCCAGGTTGGAATTTTTCTGCAGTTCCTTTCTGTGGGTTCCCTTGGCAGAAGGGAGGCTGTGACATTAGAGTAGTTTAACTCTTTACTTGCCATAATCTGTTATTGTTTTGTTAGTGGGTGTGTATTAGACCTAATTTTCTCTTCCTTTATGTAATAGCGGCTCTCATGGACTTTATACCTTTTAAGTTAGCCAATTCTCTGGCTTTAGCCAAAAGACCCACTCTAACCTTTCTTTATCTGGCTATTCTAAACTGCTTTCACTTCATTTCCTTTGAGTTGCTGTTCCCTGTAAACTTCACCTCCCTCAATAAATCTATTAATTAAAGGTCTTGCTCTATCTCTTATCTCTGAAAGACCTTACAGGTACCGCTTTGAGGACTAAGGTATACCTGATCCAAGCCATGGCATGTTCAATCGTCTCATATGCCTGGGAAGATGGAACATCAAATAAGGAAGATGGACTGCATTATTGATTTCTTTGGGGTATGTTTGAGGAGTTTGAGGGGAGTTGGGGAATTGATGACAATGAGTAAAGAAAAGAAATGTATGTTCTAATATTGACTGGAGAGATAATTGTACAACTCTCTTTAATATGACTAAACTATCAGTACCATGATGTGCGAATTATATGCCAATCAAGACTTACCAAAGGAAGACCCGAGAAGAATCTATGCATTTGAATTGCGGTGCTGGCAAAGGACACACAATCAGACTTGGAAGAAGTAAAGCCAGAATGCTCCTTGGGAATGAGAGGGCAAGACTTTGTCTCACAGACTTTGGACGTGTTATTAGAGAGACTAGTCTCTGGAGAAGGTCCTCATGTTTGGTAAAAGGGAGGAGGAGCAAAAAAGAGGAAGACTCATGACATTGTGGATGGACATGGCAGCCATACCCATGGGCTCAAACATAACCACAGTTGTGAGATGGAGCAGGACATGGCAGTGCTTTGCTGTGTACACACAGGGTCTTCATGGGTCAGGAACGACTTGACCACACCCAACGTCACAATAACAACAGACCACATCTTATCCTTTGTTTTCTTCATTTAATGAAATATCATAGACCTCTGTGACGGATATAGAAATAAATGTGTTGTCAACAGATTTCATATAAACATTCTCATATGTTAAGTATAAATGAAGGAAAAAAGTATGTAAATGCATACACCAAAATCTTAACAGTAGTTTCATTATTCAGGTGGAGTGTTTTTTTGGGGAAAAGGGAATATGATTTGTATAGACTATTTTATTTAACTCTTAAAACATAATTATACAATGCATATGACTTAAAACCACGCATAGAAAATGCTAGGGTGGCTCAAATGGAGTGTAATCACTGTCACGGAGTTACACCTGCATATGGCTGATGGCTGCATATGCTCTCATCACAATAGAAAATAAAAAAGGTCGATGACTCTGACCATTTGCATATCATACCTTGGTGGCTTTCAAGAACAGAGCTTTATGTTTTCATATTTCAAGGGGCTAAGACTTCAAATTCAAGGTGGGCATCTAGGGAGAGGATTTTGCCTTTGTTAATCCTTGTAGTTGGTGATCCTGGGAGTTGCTTAATTTGTGAACTCTTGCCTCTGGGGTCATAGCACACTTCTTCTACCTGACTTTTTCTTTGTACCATCTGTTTTTATATCTCAAAAGTTATTAGGCTACTACACACCCTAGGCCAGTAGGACATCATCAGCATAATGAAGAAGATCTTACTCCCAAAGTAGCTTATATCTATGGATTATGGGTTAGGATCCCAATACAAATTTTAGGGTATACCAATGTCATTGACTTTGGGTTACAGACAGCAGGCCCTATAGTAGCTCAGATGAGGGAGTTTTAACTGGTGTTGGTTGGTCAAGGAGATTTAAAAAAATCATAGTGACCCTATCGTCAGAATAAAACTTGTCTTGTGGGTTTCCAAGGCTGTAAATGTTTACTGAAGCAGAAACTCTCATCTTTCTCTTGCAGAGTGGCTGGTGGATTTGAACTGCTGAATTTGTAGTTAACAACCCAACACATAACCCACAATGGCAGCAAGGTGCCAGATGAAGGAGAAAGTGGCGCTAAAGCAAGGGTGCAACTTTGATAAATGACAGAATAGAGCCTTGAGGCTATTCTTCAGGCTGATTTCCCTCAGGGGTTATTACAAGGGAGGCAAAAGAGACAGAGGCATCAGGTAGGCACCAGGACATGGGGGATGCTGAAGGCACATGATCCTGTTGAGTTTACTTTGTAGTGAGATGCCAGCTCCTAATGTTGGTCCAGCATTGTCAAGCCTGTGCAGATGTACAGTCTATTCACAGAATTCTGTGTTGAAATGGTGACCTGGGAAGATAAGAAGGGTGAGGAGTGATTGCACAGGGAAGGCTACTGGGAGGAACGCTGTCAGAGGTGGGCGTGGAGGGATGCTGCAGGAAAGTGAGGAGAAGTTGGTAATGAGTTCTCGGAAGGACACTGGGAATTTTGAAACGAGGTGCACTTGGAGTGAAGAGTAAGTTTAGTCTCCATGGGGATGGAGAGGCAGATTCCCATGGAACTCCTGGTTTCTGCTCCATTTTTGGTCAAGTTAGCATTAAGGAAAAGACAAATGCCTAAGGGGCTGATTTTGTGTGTGTGTATTTGTTTATTCATTTAAGCCTGCTTCTCAGGAAATCATTAATTGGTTCTCAGGGGCATCTCCACTCTGCAATTGTTAGTCCTCCCCTGTGACAAAGGGAAGGACATACAAGGAAAGGACAGACAAGTCTAGGAGCTAGAAAAGAAGATGGAGGGTGGAAGACAGAATGGCTTTGGGGAGTGGAGGATGACAAAGGTGATCTTTCTAGTCAATATCCTGCTTTATTTTGGTTTGCCCTTGAAAAGGGCAGAATCTGAAGATAGGAGATGCCAACATTCAGCTCTCTTCAACAAGCCTCAGCATGTCTTCTACTTGTCAGAGTCTTGTCCTTGGAGAATAGGATAGCTGTTCCAGGTAGGGTTCCGGTGTTTGTATAACTCTACAACTCAGTTCACAAACAAGATCAAGATTTGGTCTTGACTGCTTTTTCTTCTCTAATTAGCAAGATATTTAAGTTAACTTAGCTATCCTAAAGGTCAAGAGCATTTCAGACAATCTTTTAGCCTTCTTCTGAATCCTAGTATTGTTACATCTCTCACCAGATCTTAATGCTTGGTTTTGGATTGCTTATGCCTCCTGCTGCATTTCAGCTTCTGTTCTTTCTGTCTTCTGGCTTAGAGATGGAGAGCAGGGCATAGCACTGTGCACCCACCTTCAGTTGGTATGTAAATAAGTAGGATGGATTAGAACACCCTCCTGCTAATTTTTTCATGGTAGAAATTCATCTTCCTACTTTCTTCATGGTATAACAAAGGTGAGATTTATGGAAATCAATGCTATTTTCTTTTAAAAAAAACTTCAAGTATATATATATGTATATATAAATATTTGCTTTATTATTTGAAAAGCATGTGTAAAGCATATGCACAGATTGAAAACCAAGCTATGTGACAATATCCACATGCTTGTTTTCAGGTGATAAAATTAAACATATGTTTAGCAGACATTCTGGAGCCCTGATGTTGGAGGGGGTTACATGTTAGGCTGCTAACTGCAGGAACTAGAGTTGGAAATCACCTGAAGAGGTGAATGATGAGGTATTCTACTTGGTAAAGAGGTGCACAGACACCCACAGGAACATTTTGAATCTGCCTATAGGGTCGCTGTGAGTCAGACTCCATGTGGTGGCAGTGAATCTTGTCTGGGTTTTAGCAGATGTTGCAAAACACATCAATGCAACTCATCGCCTACAAGTTGATTCTCTCATCCACCTTGCTTAGCAATCCCCCCTCCCTTTCCCATAACTGCCAAGCGCTCTGCTTTCTTTGCCTTTTTCTCCATTTTGAGCAGCAATGTTAGGAATGCGGTGCTACAAAAATCCAGGATGTCTCCTTTATGATGATGTGAACATAATTTTCCTCTCTGTCTTACTGCCACATCGTCAATGCTGACTCCCAGAGAGCTCCTGTGGGCTTCTGGGTCGGTAATTGTTTGTGGGAGTGGAAAGCTCAGTCTTCCTCCCTGGGAGCTGCAGCTGTTTTCAAACTGCTGACCACAGGTAACCCCTAAGCCACCAGGGCTCCTCAATTTTCATCTGGAGAAATGGAAAAAAAAATGAAACAAAAACCAAACTAAACTTCCCATCTGGTTGTGGAGATGGAATGCAATTGTGTTTTCAAGCATTCATTGCTGGCAGCCTCTTTGAAAATGAACACACGCACATTTACTATTTATTATCTACTATTTTATTATCTGATATGTAGTATTTAAGGCAAACACTTCTCAGGTGCACGTCTATGAGAGAGGACTACATTCTGACTCTAGACACCCTTCATCTCACTGTCATCTGTAACTGTTTACCAGAGTAGAAAACCCAGTCTTTCTCCAGCAGAGCTGCTAGTGGTTTCGAACTGCCAACCATGTGGCAATAGCCCATGGGTCACCGCATACA
The DNA here is from genome assembly GCF_050624435.1 of Tenrec ecaudatus. Lineage (NCBI taxonomy): Eukaryota > Metazoa > Chordata > Mammalia > Afrosoricida > Tenrecidae > Tenrec > Tenrec ecaudatus. The sequence goes on from NC_134530.1 coordinate 308,113,971, forward strand.
CTTTCCCAGAGCTTCAGGGGTAGAAGAGGAGTCACAGGAGGTATAGAAGCCAACCAGTCAAAATACCCTTCTCCTGTTTGTGACATTTCAGCTTGGTCAAAGGAGTGGGGCTTTGTGAAATCTCAGGCTAGCAGGAGGATTTGAATTAGGTGCAAGAAGACAGTGGTGGTGCTGGGGTGGGGGAGATAGAAACACAAAGAAAGGGGAAGGGATCACCGGGACTTTAGTGCTGGGATGGGTGGAGGCCAGTGGAGGTCCCTGCCCAGGGTGAGTGGCAGGTAACACCAACCACCTCTACTACTGCCTCCAATCCCACTTTGAAGCACTGGGGCAGGTAGGTGGGAGAAGGGAGCTCAGTGTGTCAAATTTATGCAGAAATGTTTTGGGGGGAGATGTTGTGATGAATTCTGAGTGATAGGGTGTCTGTGGTGGTGAGTGGGGGACACCCATTCAAAGATGGGTGCATGCACAGCTTTACAAAAGAGCTTGGTCTTTGGAACTGAATCAAGTCAGTAGTTGAGCTAGGATATATATTTAAATCAGAGGACAGCAAATAAAAATTTTTTCTCCTAGTTTAGGGTTCTAAACTTATTTAGGTTCTAAACTAGGGTTCTTGGCTTATTTAGGTGATGTAAAATTGGATCATGGGATTTGGCTTTATTCTAAAGCTGTTTGATACCCTGCACTGCTTATCATATTTGCATTTCCCCCTGCGTCCATCCTCACCTAAGCCTTCGGCTTCTGTCTCCCCTGGAGGACCACCAGTCAGTGTAGCATCTGTTCAGTGGCACGGTGAAGATTCTGTAGAGCATCTGTTCTCTCTTTCTCAGACAGGGAGGGTGCAATTTGTAGTGTGCTGCCTTGGTGGCGACAGGTTGGCAGCCAGGGCACAGATGCCTTTGCCTGTGGTCTCTTTGCACTCAGAGGACAAAGGAATTTCCTTTCTTTTTAGTCTCCCTGAAATCACAGTCATTCCCCTGAAGTATGCAAATTTCTATTCCTAGAAATAGTCTTCCCAGGTTGGTGAGAAGGAGAGATCTGAAACAGCTGTTTCTTCTGGATAGTCAGGAACGAGATGGGGATAAGTACATGGCTGTTTCACCACAAAATAAAGACATTTATGTCTGTTCTTAACGTGTTACCTTCTGTACACTTCTTCCTGATTTCAGGTAGCTGCATGACTGCCAGAGGAAAGGAGGATTGGACTTTGTGAGCTGCAAGTTGTATGAGTGGGGCTTAAAAGAAGCCAAATCTTTGGTCACTATAGCAATACATTTCTAACAATCAAAATGAACCAAGTATGGCCTTGAGTGCCTGGCGGAAGTGGTGGGCTATTTATGGCTGGAAATTTTCCAGTCTGGTTTTGTATTTCTATCTTTATTTTTAGTGACAATGCTGTAGTAGGAATCCAATTCCGAGATTGGGTCTTGGGGCACGTAAAATTATCTCAAAGTTCAATGAAGTCCATAGAAAAATGCCTAATTCATGTCATATATAAGTACAGATGATGGCACAATGAAAGGAATCCTTTTAAAGGAAGGAATTTGAGGAGGGGAAAAACTTGTGGGATTTATAGACCAGTGAAGTACAAAGTCCCCCATTGATCAATGAAAGATGGCAATGAAATACTGGATATCAGGCAACATTTTTGGGCCACTCATAGAAGACGTAGTTCTGCGTGGGGAAGCTGTGAGAATTGGGTGTTGGACAAGCTGAATTTGAGCTGTGGTTGAGATATCTGACTGAAGAGTTCTAGCAGGCATTTGAGGGATGTTACACTGGGGTCTGATGTTCAGCAGGGAAGCTATGACTGGGTAGAAAGACTGGGATGCACACTTCATGACATGATAAATATATGAGACTAAAGGACTGACATTGTAAGTTTGGCTAGTCTGAGCCTTGGAAAGCACCACACTTATGGAAAATAGGGAAGAAAAGGAGTTGAGTGGGAGGGCTTGACTACAGTGTGGGGCATGGATGAGGGTTTGAACATGTTTCTTGTTTTGGAAACTCGCTTACTTTTTAATTTGTTTGTCCTTCTAATCTCAGGGTTAGTGTGGAAGACACAGGGATAACGTCGACATTTCCCCTGAGTCACTGCCAAGCAGGCGCGCGGATGATCCACGTGGCAGCCACCCCCACTGGAAACCAAACTACAACTGGATTTGTCCTCCTCGGCTTCCATGACATCCCTGAGGTGCATCTCCTTTTTTTTGTTGTGTTCACTGTTGTCTACATTTCCATTCTCATAGGGAATATGGTGATCATTGTGGCCGTGGTCAGTTCCCAGAGGCTCCACACCCCTATGTATTTCTTTCTGGCGAATCTGTCCTTCCTGGAGATCCTTTACACGTCAACAGTGGTGCCCAAAATGCTGGAAGGCTTTTTGAAGGAGGCGGCCATCTCTGTGGCTGGCTGTTTGCTTCAGTTCTTTGTCTTTGGCGCGCTAGCCACAGCTGAGTGCTTTCTGCTGGTCGTCATGGCGTATGACCGCTATCTGGCAATCTGCTTCCCACTCCGCTATCCAGTTTTAATGGCGCCCAGGTGGTGCTTGGGGCTGGTGGTCATAGCCTGGCTGTCTGGTTTCGTTGTAGACGGGCTTGTTGTGGCTTTAACAGCACAGCTGAGGTTCTGCGGCCCTAACCACATTGACCATTTTTATTGTGACTTCATGCCTTTGATGGAGCTGGCCTGCTCTGATCCCAGCGTGGCCCGGTTGACAACGTTTCTTCTGTCTGTGATTTTCCTCACTGTTACATTTGGACTGATTCTGACGTCCTATGCCCGGATATTGGTGGCAGTGCTTAGAGTTCCCGCTGGTGCCAGCCGGCGGAAGGCTTTCTCCACATGCTCCTCTCATCTGGCCGTTGTGTCCACGTTCTATGGAACCCTTATGGTCTTGTACATTGCACCCTCTGCTGTCCACTCCCAGCTCCTCTCCAAGATCTTTGCTCTGCTCTACACTGTGGTCACTCCCATCTTGAATCCTGTCATCTACACGCTGAGGAACAGGGACGTTCATCAGGCACTGTGGAGACTCCTCTATATAAAAAAAGGAGACATTTGATTGAGGGAGGTGAAGATTTTACTCTGAACTTGGACACCTCCCTCAGGACGTTTCCAACACTGGGAGAACAGCACTGTGCTGCTCTGGCATCCCCTCTCATCTCTTTCACAGCTCTTTAAAAATGAGAATGGTTTCCAGGTGATAGATTAAAATGTATTTTAAAGTTTTATTAGTTATGCAACAGGACACAGATATTCTCTATAGAAATATAGAAAATAAAGTTAAACAATAACGGAAATATCAAAACGAATGTATAAATGCTATTTATATTACTGTTAATGACACCTCAGAATTATATATGTAAATTTTTCTCTTGCTCACACACACATTCCTATGTTTGAGCCCATTGTTGCAGCCACCCTGTTAATCCATATCGTCCAAGATCTTCCTGTTTTTCCCATACCCTCCACTCTACCAAGCATGACATCCTTTTCCAAAGACTGTCCTGTCCTGATAAACTCAAATGAAACTCACTGTCAGGGAGTTGATGCTGACTCATAGGGACCCTTCAGGACCAGGTAGAACTGGTTTCTATGAGTCTCTGAGACTAAGTCTTTAAAGGGTAGAAAACCCTGTCTTTCTTCTGTGGAGTGGCTGGTGGTTTCCATCTGCTGACTCTGAAGTTAGCAGCCCAACTACATCACTAGGGTTCCTGGTCTCTCCTCATAGCATGTCCAAAATATATATGAGACCAAGTCTTCCTGTCTGCTCTTCCAAGGAGCATCCCAGCTGTGATTCTTCCCAGTTAGATTTGTACATTTTTTTCTGGCAGTCCATAGTCCATTCAATATTTATTGCCAGTATCACCAGTCAAAGGCATAAATTCTTCTTGAACTTCCTTACTCATTGTCCCAGTTATGCATGCATATGAAGCGACTAAAAATATCAGAGCTTGAGGCAAGCATCCCATTAAGTCCACAAAATGACATCTTTGCTCTCTAACACTTTAACGTGCTCTGGAATTCTCCTTTTTTGAAATGTTATTCATAGTTCGTTATGATCCGCAAGGCCAAATATCTTTGCATAGTCAATAAAACACAAACTATGTTTTGGTATTCTTTGCTTTCAGCTAAGGCCTACCTGATGATAGCAATGATATGCATTATCACACATTCTCTTCTGAATTTGGCATGGATTTCTGGCAGTTCCCTGTCCATGTACTGCTCTAACTTTTTCACAATTATCTCAGCAAATTCTCTTTGCATGTGATACAAATGAGTCTTAGTATACATTGTTGTTTCCCATGTTCTGTTCTTCTGTTGGGTTACTGTCTTTTGGGATGTTCACAAAAATAGATCACTTTCAATCAGATGGTCTGATAGCGATCTTCCAAATTTATTGGCATAGGCCATCGAGTTCTTCCAGCATCACATCAGTTTGTGGAAACGTTGCCATTGGAATCCTGTCAATTTTGAGCCTTGTTTGTCATTGATACCTTCGGGGCAATTTTTGACTTCTTTCTTCAGAACGATTGGTTCTTAATCACAAGATACCTCCTGAAACATGTGGACGGACGACCACCAATTGTTTTCTTTAATTTTAGCTCTTTGTTTTATTATGTTAATATTTTTATTGGGGGCTCTTACATCTCTTATCACAATCCATACATTCATCCATTGTGTTAAGCACATTTGTACATATGTTGCCATCATCATTTTCAAAGCATTTTCTTTCTACTTGAGTCCTTGGTATCAGCTCCACGTTTTCCCCCTCCCTCCCCCAGTCTCCTTCATGAACCCTTTATAAGTTGTAGATAATTATTATTTCATCATATCTTACACAGTTGGTCCCATTGTTTCCATCTCCGAATTGTATACCACCTGTCTTATCTAGATAGACATGCAGAGACATTAATAAGTGCAAAAACCATGCAAAGCCACACAAAATACTAGTACAAGACAAAACCAACAAAAGAAAAACAACAACAGAAAACAAAAACAAATAACAACAACCAAAAGAAAGCCAACGACAAAAGCCGAAAAGCCCATAAATAGTTCAAGGTCTGTTTTTTGACCTTTAGGAGTGTTTGTTCCAGCGGAATCTGATGGGGTGCCACACTGTTCCCAAAGTCTAATTTTGGTATTCCCCAGGGATTTCATCCATTTGCTCCCCTCAATTTTAACTTCTAATTGTGAATTTGGTGAAAGTTTACAAAACAGACCATCAATTTTGCATTTAGTAATACAGACACATCTTGTTTCATGTCATTCAATGTACTGTCACTTATCCCACTTTCTATTTGCCTGGTCTTGGCATGAGGAACTCCATTTTGAATCCAACACCTCCGTCTTACCTCTCAGACTCACCCCTTGTTGCCCTTCCACTCCCTCGGTGAACACCCCTCTCGGAATAACCACAAAGAAAGGGCAGGATGACCGTGGTCAGCACGGAATGTGCTCAGAACACCAGGTATCCCAGGCAGCCCGCCAGCTGCACCTGCTAACAGTAGGAATCCCCCACCTCTCTGCCTTCTTTCTGGCATATAAAAATTTCGCCTCGGCACCTGTAGGGTACGGTTTTCAATAACTCAATACCCTGAGTTGCTGAACCCACCTGCAAGTTTCTCAATAAAGCCTGCTTCTAAAACTTTGCCAATTGAATCTTTGGTTCTGTTTTGCGCCCCAATAAACCTCACACTATTGTGTTTCTGCTTTCCAGCCCTCCTCCTTTCCTAAACTTTCTGAACTCTGTCTTGGGGTCAGTAATGCCATTCTGATCTTAAAAGTTGATTGTTCTAAGGTGCGCACCCCTCCGTAGTGCTGTTGTTCCTTTGATAGGCCTGTCTATTGCTTGCCTGAAAACTGAGACAGAAGGGTAAGCTCAGTTCCAGACTGGAAGGTTGACTAGCGGCTATTGTCTCAGGGGTTCCTCCAGTCTCTACCTGAACAATAAATTTGGTCTCTTTTATAGTTTTGAGTTTTTCCCACACTTGTCTCCCATTCTTCTGGGATCTAATGTGATTGTTTTCAGGGAAGTTCGTAGTAGTAGCCAGACACTGTCTAATTCTTTTGGTTTTGCGGTTGTGGAGACTGTTACTTGGTGATCCGTTAGTCTGTTTTACTAATTGTTACCACGTGTCTTTCAGTGTTCACTACTCTTCTTTTCTCTAATCTTAGAAGGCTTCTCATGAGCTTGTAAGACTCCAGGTGCTACTCACCAAAGCAGAGTGCAGATCACTGTCTTTGATAACTATGTTATGCTAATTAACATTGACCCTGAGCTCCTACGCCCTTCCCTCATGATGTTTAGTTTCATCTGAGGAGATTTTGTACCTTTGTCCCCTGTAGGCCTCACCACATTCATAGACATATTTGTAATAAAGGCAAATATACTTATAAATATCTTCTTCCAACCAATATATGTTTGTGGTTCTCTTTCTATTCTTCCTCCAACATTTGGTCAGCCTGCATGTCTATCCATGCATCTACTTGAAGATCATAGTTATGGCTAGATTGTACCTGTGGATTCTTCTTGGTACAAGGACTATGTGTATTCTCCTTCATCTTTTTTTGGACAAATAAGTCAATATTTATTTTGTCCATCATGTCCTTTAATATTGCAACTTGGGACTTGATGATTTTTGGGGGGTTTGTTTGATACATTTTTTTTCCTTTTGAGAAATTCTAAGCATGTTTTCTCTTTTGGTTTTTCTAACTCCAAGTGTTAGCACATTTCATTATAATCCTTTATTATGTGCTTCTGAACTGCCCTCTGAAAATTTCCCTTAGTTCTTTTACTTCAGTGTGTTGTGGGTTCAGAAAAAGAAGACCACTACAATATCCAATTAGAATTACTGAAGTCTTTTTTTTTTAATATCGGACTAGCCCAGATTGCAGTGGGGGCCGTTCAAAAGGAACTTTCCACCAGGCTGCAGTGCCTGTCTTCACTGGCCAGTCTCTTTTATATTATTCAGGGAGGGTAAAATTCAGAATGCAAAAGAAAAACACAGGTTAAAATACATATATCACTAAAAAGTATTGACAGAAATAAAACAAAAGCATATTTGCCTTGTTTTATGATCCCATTCCTGGATTTTTTTTGGTCTTCATCTTGTCCTCCTAGCAGGGATGGGAATTGAACACTCCTGTCCCTGAGAGATAGACCTGCAGTGTCTCTTGATGAGGAGAGAGGAGTAGTTTAAAGAAGAATTGCTCCAAGGGCACTTACAAATCTGCATTCCATTGTGGGGCTAACATGGAGGACCTCAGGACAACCACAGGCTGGTCAGAGTGGGTGGGGAAGATGCCCTCAAGGAGAAGTGTTCTCTTGAGAGTTCTGCTTAAACGTGGCGATGTGAGCTTGTCTGCTTTAAGTACTCCCCTCAGTTCTTTTAGTTATTTAGTGTTGTATAAGCTTGACTTCTGAACCCATTTGATCTTTTATTCTTTCCCTCTTTTTCCACTTTAAAATGACCTTTCTTCACATATGATTTTCTTGGTATCGTCTCACAACTCCTCTGAGTTTCAGTCCTTAGTGTCAAATTTATTCTCGAGATGGCCTCTGAATCCAGATGGGATATACTCCAAGTTGTGGCACTCCTGAACTTATTTTTTTAATTTTATGTTATACAGCTTCAACTTGATCTTGCACATGAGCAATTGATGTCCTGCTCAGACATCAGCCTCTGGCCTTGCTCTGATCCATCACAGGTCCCTCTGCTGGTGTTTTAACTATGAGTGTCATAACTTTGAGCTTCATAGCAGCACATAGACAACCACAGTACAACCAATGGACAGATGCATATGGGTGAGCTTGTGAATGCTTCATTTTAAGCTTAGGAATATAGGTTTGAGGAAAGTCCAAGGTTCTGTGTGAGCCCTTCAAGTTGGTACCACTCTACCTCCAGTTATACTTATGAAATAGACAAGCTCATGTCACCCCCCTTTCTTTAATTGACCAAAGCCTCCATGCTTCCAAAGGCCTCCTCCCCCTTCTGACCAGTCTTTCGCCATAGACCCAAGGTAGTCTGTGTTTCTTCATCATAATGGAAAGCACTTTTGTAATTGCTCTCAGGCCAATTCTTGTTGAAACTACCCATCTCCTTATCACAGAGAAGTCATTTTCCCCCTCCCTAGTGAGGCTGGATTCATAAAACAAGGTGTCTAAGGCTTATCCTAAATATACTTTTATTTTTCTTCTGTTGATACTGCTTACATAGTGAGATAGGAATTTTTAAATTTTTTTGTTTTTCTTTTTGCTTTATGCATTCCGCTTTTGTAAATGAAATAAAAGACACGGCCAGCCCCGAGAATGAGGTCGCTTCATGGAGCTGCTGGGGCACAGAGAGGACCATAGGACTACCAACAACTCAAGACATGTTGTCCCCTAACTGGTGCATATGGAGACAGGGGACAATAATGGGATTATACGGCAGGGAGACAGTGTGGGAATGGAGCATAACAGATCAGTAATTGGAGTAAAGCTGAGCCACAGAGTCCCTAAGGAGCTCCAAGAATGGACTTTGGGTGATGAGGGGCAGTCCCCAGATCTCCCTCAGGATCAGGGGTAGGGTCTCATGGGGACCAACCAACAGATCTGGAGCTATGCAGGGGTTTTTTTTTGTTTGTTTGTTTGTTTTTTTCTCTTATTTTTCTCTTCTCTTTTCTGTCTTCAACCGTAGGTTTTCTTATTGTTCAGACTAAGGCATGAATGGCTTGCCTAATTATATGGGTTGGATCATGGGAAGGAAGCCCAGGGAGAGGGCAATGGGGCCAGTGGGCCTGGAAGGAAGAGGGGTAATAAGGAGGTGGGGAGAAGGGTGTGGTGAGTGGAAGGCATTATGGACTGGGGAGCAAGTAGGGAAGCAAAATCAGCATCTAGAAGAGGGCAGATATCCTGTGAGTATTATAGCAATACCAAGCTAGTGGAGAGGAAGCATTAGGAGGTGGAAGAAGGGGGAAAATGATGGCGGGGCAGGAGGAGGCAAAAGGAAACAGAGGCAAGCTCTAGGAAACAAAGGCATAGTTAAGGAGATTAACAGAGGTGTGCACTTATGCAAATATATTAATCCAACAATGGTGATATTGGCCTATGTACATATATTTATAAGGCAATACATTGAAGCTGCAGATGGGCCTTGTGTTTGGGCAGGGTCTGGTCTGTGTGTTTGGACCCAGTCTGGTCTACGCTGCATCTTACCCTGGCTCTCCAAGAAGATAGCCTGCTGGACTGTGTGTCTCCTCCTGCCCCCACCCTCCCCACCCCTGCTTCTCAAAGCAGGAGCTGGAATATGCAGCCTCTTCCCCAACATTCCAAGAAGCTGGTCTGTGAAGGCTTCAGACTCTGCATCTTCAGCTCCAAGAAGCCTCCCTTCTCCTTATGGGCACAGGCACCAGCAGTGTTCTTCAATTCATTTGCATATTTCCCTGACCCAAATCCTACAAATATCCCAATGCCCCCCCCAACTTCCCTGACCTAACTCTTGGGTTGCAGGACCTGCCTGGGAGCTCAAGATATTCCCTATCCTTTCTCTGCTGTCTCTTCTTCCCTCCTGGGAGTTCTTTCCCTGCCTCAATAAAATCTTTCTGAACTTCACATTCCTGGCTGAATTCTATCCCCATCTGTATTTCCCTTTTCACCTCCCACTTTAGGCCTCGGCTCATACCTTCTCTCAATACAAGAACACTTTATTCTAACAAATTGGCATTCTGTGATGCTCACCACTCCCCGCCTTCCCCTCCCACTCACATACAATCGCTGGTAACACAATGGGTGCATAAGCAGATGTGGTGGAGACAGAGGATGGTTCCTGGCTGTTAAAAGATATAGTGTCTGGGGTCTTAAAGGCTTGAAGTTAAATCAATGGCCATCCAACAGTGAAACAACACGCCCACAAGGAAAAAGCACACCAGCCTGTGGGATCGTGAAGTGTCACTGAGACTGAGCAATGGGCATCAGATGATTCATAACAAACAATAAAAAAATAAAATGCATTGGTGAGAATGGAAGGGGTTTGGAGTGGAGACCCAAAGCCCATCTACGGACAATGGAGCATCCCTCTACAGAGGGATCACAGGGAGGGAGGGAGTCAATCAGGGTGCATTGGAGCACTAATGGGACACGCAATATACCTCTGTTTCTTGGAGGCCTCCCCAACCCCCCAACGGCTAGCACGACTTTAATGCCACCTCGCAATCGAGACTAGATGGGATCATGTACATAGTTATAGGCAAGAGCTAAAACTCACAACACATGGAACCCAGGAACAGGAATGGGAATAGAGATACCAAATTTGTAGGGGGAAGGGGGAGAGAAGTGGGAAGGGAGAGGGGCACCGATCACAATGAATGGTACATAAACACACACACACAGCCAGAGGGAAGAACAATAGAAACCAGAGAGGAGGGAAGACAGTGTGGTCAGAGGGAGATTTGAAAATAATGAGAAATCTACAATCTATCAGGTGGCCATGAGGGTTGGCGGTGGAGTGTGACGAATGGAGGTAAAAAAAGATGAACTGATTCCAAGGGCTCAATGGAAGGTAAATGTCTAGAAAAGAACAATGGGATATATGTACTAATATGTCGGTTACAATTGATGTATGGCTTGTAACAAGAGCTGTAAGAGCCCCCAGTAAAATGATTGGAAAAAGAGGCATGGCCAAAGTCCAAACCCCACTGAAGTATGGTGTACCTCCCCTTTAAAAGGCTCACTCTGCATTCTGCACTCTCCTGAAAAATAAAGTCTTCAGATAATTAAATTGGACGTTGTAGTGGTCTTCATTTACCAGAACTCGCAACATTTGTTCTTCTGGATATTGTCAAGCCTTGCTTTTAGGCCAGGTTTAGATTAGATATTACTCTTGGCTATAGTCATTATCAGGGCCCTGGTGTCTTATTGGGCTATGAGTTGAGTTGTTAATTAAAAGGTCAGCAGTTCCAAACCACTAGATGTTCTGTGGGAGAAAGATGAAAATAGCGTAGTGTAATTGAAATAGAAACTCCTTTCACTGAGGAGGGGAAAGACAGCAGACAGCAGTCACTGGTACACAACAGAGACCAGGTTCATGTTCAGAGCCTGTCCTCTTTGTTAGGAATGGTTTCATTAGTTTCCATGTGCACTCTACATTTCCGTAAGTACCGGCCTATGCTTTCTACTCAGTAACGCTTTCATCCTGTTTGCAGCCCATGCATGGCTGAATGCCAAACAGTACTTTTCATTTCATTTCTGTCCCTCTCAGCCAAGGATGGTACAATTCATTATATATGAAAGTGAATGAACTGAATGAAATACATAACAAATTGTGCTGCTGTTGTTAAGTGACTTACAGGTTTCTTCTCACTCATGTATATGTTAATATATTTTGTTCTACGTATTGTAGTCCCACCAGCATAATGATATGTGTTTTTTGTTACTTCTTAAATCAGGTAAGAGAGAAAGATGAAATATACTATCATAGTGGCTTTTAGAATTACCTAGGTAATTACTTTTACTGACACTCTTACTTTCTCTTGCAGATTCAAATTATTATTTGGTGTCATTTGCTTTGAGCCTCAGAACGTTCTTCAGTAATTCTGATAGTCGGGTCTTTTAGCAGAAAAGACATCTGCTTTCTCATCTGTGAATTTCATCATTTCATACTTGAAGGCTAGTTTTTTTTTTTCCTGTGAGGTTCTTGACACTTTCAATATGTTGTCTTCCTACTGCCTTTGGCCTTCATGGTTTTTGTTAGGAATTCAGATTTTACTTGTATTCTTCTTTGTGCAAGAATGGTTGTCATCTTGTTTTTCTCAAGATCTTCCCTTTGCAATTGCCTTTCAACAGTTCTGCTTTGATATGTCCGGGTGTAGATCTCCTCCTATTTATTCTACTTGGAGCGCACTGGGTTTCTTGGAAAAATCCCTGGTTGCATAGTGGTTAGAGTTCCTGGCTGGTTAAAAAGAAAAAAAAAAAGGTCATCAGTTCAAAGACACCAGAGCTTCATAGATGTGTAGATGGAATAGAGGTAAGAATTGAGCTGTCAACTGCAAGATCAGAAATTTGAATCCACCAGCAGCTGTGCAGGATGCAGATGAGACTTTCTACTCTTGCAAAGATTTGCAACCTCATAAATCGACAGGGGCAGCTCTACTCTGTTTTATAAGGTCTTTATGAGTATGAATAGATTTGATGTGTGTACAGGGTAGAACTGCTCCAGTTGATTTCTGGGACTGTGGATCTTTGCAAGAGTAGAAAGTACCATCTTTCACACAAGGAGTAGCTGGTAGTCTTGAACTGCTGACCTAGCAGTTAGCAACCCAGTGTGTAACACTGTACTGTCAGAATTCTTGTCATTATCATACCACTTTTTAGATCTTTACTCTTAATTCTGTAAACACTTGTTTGCGTGGGTTTATGTGTTATGTGTTTATAATCCTTATTTATTTGATTTTTTCCTTGTCTTTTTCTCTTTCTCCTATATTTCACTTAGATTAAGTGGGTTGTATCATATCATTCGCTGAGACTTTGATGGTTAATTTTTATTATATTTTATCGTAGAGGTTGATTGAATTATCTTTATCAATTCATCTTCAGATTTTTAAATAATGGTGTTCTCGGCCAGCTCAGATATGTTGTTGTACCTCGTGTACATTATAAAAAAAGTTCAGTTATTGCAATTTTCTCCCTTGGGATATCCATTAAATTATTAAAATATAATAATTTCTATTCTTTATTTGTATTGTCTACTTGATAAGATGTTGTCCTCATCCTGTTATGTGCTGTTGAAGAGATTCAAATTCAAGTTTAAAGAGTTAAGAGGTGGTGTCTTTATGTGATGAAATGGACAACATCAAAAGATTATACAGGAACTTTAGTGAACAGTGCCTTTCTGTTATTCGGAGAGAAAGAACTTATAACAGGCGGATGATTATTTTTTGTGGGACTCAAAGAATATCATTAATGACAATCAGTAGGTGCCCTCGTGGCGCAATACTTAACTGCTTAGCTGATCACCCGAGGTGGGCAGCTTGAACCCACAATCCACTCCATGGATAGGAGATAGTGCTGTCTGTTTCTGAAAAGATTTACAGCCTTTGACCTTATGAGGCAATTCTACTCTGCACTGTATGGTCCCTACGAATCAGAGTTGACTGGATACTCATAGGTTGGATTTTTGGCATGAACACAATCAGTCACAGGAGAGAATTGTCGCCATAAAAACCTAATACAATTCACTGCTATGAGTCAATGCTGACTCACAGTGACCCAACAGGACAGGGTAGAACTGCTCCAGTGGGTTTTTGAGAGGGCCGCTCTTTCCAGGAGTAGAAAGCTCCATATTTCACCCAAGGAGCAGCTGGTAGTTTTGAACTGCTGACCTTGCAGGTAGCAGCCCAGTATGTAACACTGTACCACCAGAATTCCTATCATCATTATACCACTTCTTAGATCTTTACCCTTAATTCTGCAAACATTTTCCTTTAGTTCTTTGAATATGTTTTAATAGTTACTTTGAAGTTTTTGTCTTAAGTCCAATAGCTGTGCTCACTCACAGACACTTGTTAGGCCTTTGTGGTGGCCACACTTTCCTATGTTCTTTGGTATCTCAAATTTATTTTTTTGAAACTAGATTTCTTTGTTGTTGTCTAGTGCCATCCACTTCGATGTGACTTACAGTGACCCTATGTGCAACAGAGGAAAAACTTTTCAATCTTGCAAAATGCTCATGATTGCTGTTACTTTTCAGCTCATTGCTGAAGCCACTGTCAATCCACCTCTTTGAGGGTCTTCCTGTCTTTTGCTGTCCCTCTCCTTTACCTGGCATGATGACCCAAAAATATGTCTAAAGTATGTGAGACCAAGTCTCACCATTCATGCCACTAAGGGGAATTCTGTTTGTATTTCTTCTAAGACAGATCTCTTTGTTCTTTTGGAAGTCTAAGATAGTATCAAGAATTTTCTCCAACACCATTGTTCAGATACATAATTTCTTCGTCTGTCTTCTTTAGTCAATATAAAACGTTCACATGCATATGAGGTGATTGAAAACATCATTGCATAGATCAGGCATACCACCTTAGTCTTCAAAGTAACATAGTTGCTTTTCAGACTTTAAAGAGGTCTTATGCAGTAGATATGCCCAATGCAATATGCCATTTGATATTTTGACTGCTGTTTTTATAAGCATTGATTGTGGTTCCAAACAAAATAAAATCTGTGACAACTTCAATCTTTTCCCCATTTATTATTCTGCTACCTATTGGTCTAGTTGTGAAGATTTGGGTCTTCCTGACATTGACAAGAAATCTTGACTAGGATTTCTTTGACTATCTGCCTTCCTGATATTTTGTTAACCTTCTGATTGGTCTGCCTTCACCGCAGACAAATTTTAACCTACACTGTGTTGTGAGCTGGGTCCTACATGGTTTCCCACGGGACATATATGCATACAAGTATTTTCTATACTATATTTTCTACACTGAAGGCTCCAATCCTTAAACTTCATCAGCAAGTGCTTCAATTCCTGTTAACTTTCAGTAAGGAAGGTAATATTATCTGCATATTGCAGGTTGTTAATAAGCCTTCCTCAATTCTGATGCTGCTTTCTTCTTCATATAGTCCAGCTTCTCAGATTATTTCCTCAGCATATAGATTGACTAAGTATTGAGAAAAGATAAAACCCCGACTCACACCTGTCTCAATTTTAATCCATTCCGTAGTCCCTAACAGATATTTTAGGTAAAACACTCTAGCAACTCTGGGTGCTGGCTATCTCTCACCCTACCGTGTCTTGTTGTAGTCCTTGTTATTTTATTTAATTTGGTTGCTTCTTTACTTGACTTGATTGGAGGAATGTGGAACTTCTGATGTCTTTGCTCTCTCTCTCTCTCTTGCATTTAAACTTGGCTTTTTATTACTGTTTCCTGGGTCACCACTGTTTAATGATCAGCCATAGATTAACAAGAGCGTATGATTCAACCCCTGACCAAGAAAGGTTTTCATCTACTTATGGTAATATATCTGAGACTCTTTTCACTGTTCATCTGACTTTTCTCCATGTTTCCTTAGAGATGAATGACTCACAAGTTCTCTCTAGGTGAGTACTAAGAACCACAGCCATTATGGACAAAGAGGAAATAACTTGGCTTTACTTGGATTTATTTGACTATCTGTCTTCCTGATATTTTGTTAAGCTTCTGAGTGGTCTGCCTTTATCACAGACAAATTTTAACCTACACTGTGTTGTGAGCTGGGTCCTACATGGTTTTCACATTGGGCATTGATGCATATAAGTATTTTCTATGCTGTGGAAATACCAATAGTTTATATTCTCACTTATATTTAATAAAAGTCTTACAATAATATTCAGACTCCAGATTAATATTACTTTATTAATGAATTTATTTGACACAATATAATAATAAAAGCTACTTGAGGTAGTTATTTCAGTGTGCCATCCTGGGTGATAAACACACATGGGAATAATTGAAGGAGGGATAGATAAATGGCTCAGTGAACCTCGCCTTTCTTGTCTCTTGCTCTTTGAGCATTGGACCAATGTGTGGCTGCCTTGCTTGTTCTGTACCTCACTTTGCAAGCTACACGACCTGTGAGACACTTAACCCATCTACTGTGTCACTGTAATTTGAGGTTCCTTCAAGACCTGCTTCACTATACCATTGGAATTTACATCTCTTGAGCTGGGTAATGTCGGATGCAGTCATCTGGATGACTCTTGATGACCTGCCTTGTTTGCTGCCTGTGCCCAGATAGCCTGAATTTCTCTACAGAGGACTACCCGGTGGCCCTGAAGACATGAAGAAAAGTGTCTCACAATTCTCAGGGGAGTGAGTTGCACTGAGGCATTTGTACTGCTTTCTCATTTAATTGACTGTTTCTTATGTTCTCTATCTATCTGTATAAATATATATATAATTATTAGCATTCTGGTTTTGTTTCTCTAGAGAACCCTGTCTAATAAACTACTAAATAATAATCAAAGGGTCCTTGTGGCACAGTGGTTATGATTATGCATTGGGCTGGTAACCACAAGGTCAGCAGTTCAAAACCACTAGCTGATTCCAAGGCCTTAAGTGGAGAGCAAATGTTTTGAGAATGATGAGGGCAATGAATGTACAAGTGTGTTTTATACAATTGTTGTATGTATGGATTATGATAAGAGTTGTATGAGCCCGTAGTAAAATGATTTTTTTAAAAAGGTTAAAAATTGGAAAGTAACAAAGTACTGTAATCACAGGTACAAAATTGTAGTAGAAATACCAAAGAATCCATAAAAAGCAATTCAAATTTTAAAATAAATCTAGGAAGAGCATGCATATAAGGTCAATATACAAAAATGAATATTCTTTCTAAATATGGTCACAAAAGTAGTCAATGGAACTTAACAATAGCACCAAATATGCAAAGATAAATTTAATAGATATGTACAATGCAACTACATTGACAATATCTATAAATTTTGAGAGGATTTTTAAATACCAAAATAACTATAGGATAATTCTCTGTCATGAATTAGAAGACAGAATCTCTGGAAGAAGGCAATACTTAAAAATTTGCTTTATCACTTAAATGTAATTCCAATCAATATCTTAGCAAGTATTTTGAAAAGTGAAAGAAGATTTTTAAACTATATAGTTATACTACATCCCTCACTGACTGATTGTCCAAGAGAGACATCACTGGAGACACAATGTGGGAATGGCATCCAATCTGACCCTACCACACCAAGTCAAAACCCTAAGGCCATGCAATAGAACAGCAAGAGGAGCAGAGCAACAATCCCCCAGGGAATAGCAAAAATAGACTTTGGGGCCAGGCCATGGCACCCCATCAGACTCGATTGGAAAACACACCTTGAACAATTTACTGATTTGTTTGTTTTGGTCAATGGTTTGTTGCTTTGTTTTCTTTTGTTGCTTTGCTTTTCTCTGTCTTGTTATTGTGGATATTGTTATCTCTGCATGTCTATCTAGATAACATAGACAGGATAAATAATCTGGTGGAGAAACAATGGAACCGATGGTTTTGGGGGGACATGAAAGAAGGAGAGGTGAGGGAAAGGAAGTAAGTGTTACCAAGTGCAGGTACAAGGGAACAAGTGATGCAAAATCGGTGCTGAGGAGGGTGTAAGAGGCCTAGTAGGACTTGATCAAGGGCAATGTAATGGAGAGGAATTACTGAAACTCAAATGAAGGCTGAGCATGATAGTGGGAAAAGAAGAAATTAAAAGGAAATATAGGAAAGAACTAGGAGGCAAAGGACATTTAAGGAGATTAAAATATAGGCAAGTACATATGTAAATATACATGATGTAGAAAAGATCTATATACATATTTTTATAGGTTTAGTGTTAAGGTAGCAGATGGGCATTGACCCTCCGCTCAAGTACTCTCCAAATGCAAGAACATTTTGTTCTATTAAACAGGCATTCCATGATGCTCACCTTCTCAACATGATCAGTGACAAAGACAAAGCAGGTGCATACGCAAATGTAGTGAAGCAAGCTGATGGTGCCCGGCTATCAAGAGATATAGCATCTGAGGTCTTAAAGGCTTGAAGATAAAAAAGCAGCCTTCCAGCTCTGAGCAACAAAACCCACATGTAAGAAGCACACCAACCTTTGTGATCATGAGGTGTAAAAGGGATCAGATATAAGGCATCAAAGAACAAAATATCGTATCATTGTGAATGAGGGGGTGTGCAGAATGGCAACCCAATACCCTTCTGTAGGTAACTGGACGTACCCTTACAGAAGGGTCTCAGAGAGGAGCTGAGCCAGTCAGAATGCAGTGTAGCAATGATGAGAAATATACAACTTTCCTTTAGTTCTTTAATGCTTCCTTCCCTCCACTATCATGATGCCAATTCTACTTTACAAATCTCCCTAGATGAGAGGCTGTGCACTGGTACAGATAGGAATTGGAAACACAGGGAATCCAGGACACATGAAATGCTCAGGACCAGTGGTGAGAGTGGTGATACTAAGAGGGTAGAGGGAAGGTAGGATAGAAAGGGGGAACCAATTCCAAGGATTTTCATATAACCCCCTGCTTGGGGGACAGACAACAGAAAAGTGGGTGAAAGGAGACACTGGACAGTGTAAGACCTGACAAAATAATAATTTATATAAATTACTAAGGGTTCTTGAAGGAGGTGGGGAGGAGAGGTAGGGGAAAACTGAAGAGTAGAAAAAAAATGTTTTGAGAATGATGATGGCAACAAATGTGCAAATGTGCTTGCAACAATGGATGTATGTATTGATTGTGAAAAGACTTGTGTAAGTCCCCGATAAAATTATTTTTAAAAATTGTACAGTCATAAAACAGATTTAGAGTAGCTCAGAAAACCCACAACACAGACCAAAAGAGTATTAGGACATTTCAACTCCCAGGTATAAAATGACTATAAATTTAAAGTAATTATAGATTTTTCTATTATAAATATGATCAATTCAACATGAATACATAAAAGCAGAAAAATATCACAACAGTCATTCGATTTATGATAAAATGAAAAACTTTCATTTTTCAATTAATTTTACAGGTCTAATTGGATATCTATTTGAATAAAGAGAATAATGAAATCCATCTCATACTATACAGAAATGCTATTTTCTATGGATTATAAACCTAAAAGTGAAAAATATTACAATAAGCCTTCTAGAATATAATCAGTATTATTTTAATATTTCTTGTCCTATAGGGAGTTTTAAATATTTTCTGCATGGGTTATTCTGTAATATTATTATATAGCTACTTGTGAGTTCATTTGACTTTTACTGGCTAATTTTATTATTATCATTTTAATCATTTTATTGGGGGCTCATACAACTCTTATCACAATCCATACATAAATTAATTGTGTGAAGCACATTTGTACATACGTTGCCCTCATCATTCTCAAAACATTTACTCCGCACGTCAGCCCTTGGCATCAGCTCCTCATTTTTACCTTCCCTCCCCACTTCCTCCTCCCTCATGAGCCCTTGATAATTTATAAAGTATTATTTTACCATATTTTGCAATGTCCGATGTCTCTTCACTGACTTCTGTTGTCCATCCCCCAAGGAGGAGTTTATGTGTAGATCCTAGGTAATCGGTTCCTCCTTTCCACCCCACCTTTCCTCCACCCTTCCGGTATGACCACTGGTCCTGAAGGGATCATCTGTCCTGGATTCCCTATGTTTCCAGTTCTTATCTGTACTATTGTACATCCTCTGTTGTAGCCTGATTTGTAAGGTACAACTGGGGTGGTGATAGTGCTGGGAGGCGGGGGGGGGGGAGGGTTCGACGGGGGAAGGAAGCACTTAGGAACTAGAGGAAATGTGCATGTTTCATCGTTGTTGCAATGCACCCTGACTGGCTCATCTTCTCATCGCCATCCTTTGTAAGGGGATGTCCAGTTGCCTACAGATGGGCAGTGGGTGCCCACTTCGCACTCAACCCAATTCACAATGATATGATTTTTTTGTTCTTTGATGACTGATACCTGAGCCCTTCGACACTCGTGATCACACAGGCTGGTGCGCTTCTTCTGTGTGGACTTTGTTGCTTCACAGCTAGATGCCCACTTGATTACCTTCAAGCCTTTAAGATCCCAGACACTGTATATTTTGATAGCTGGGCACCATCAGGTTTCTTCACTACATTTCTTTATGCACCCATTTGTCTTCAGCCATCATATTGGGGAGGTGAACACACAATTATATGGTTTTTTCTTCTTTGATGCCTGATAACTGATCCCTATGTACCTTGTGATCACTCAGGCGGGTGTTCTATGTGGGCTTTGTTGCTTCTCAGCTATATGGCTGCTTGTTTACCTTGAAGTCTTTAAGTCCCTAAATGCTATATCTTTTGATAGCCGGGCTCCATCAGCTTTGTACACCACATTAGCTTATACACCCACTTTGTCTTCAGCGATCATGTCAGGCAGGTGAGCATCATAGAGTGCCAGTTTAATAGAACCAACTGTTCTTGTATTGAGGGAGTACTTGAGTGAAGGCCCAGTGTCCTTCTGCTACCTTAATACTAAACCTATAAATATATACACATAGATCTTTTTTCCCATCCTCATATATAAATATATTTACATAAGTACATGCCTTTATTTAGACCTCGGTAAGTGGCCCTCACCTCCTAGCTCTTTCCTCTATTTCCTTTGACTTTCATATTGTCCCACTATCATGATCAGCCTTCATTTGGGTTTCAGTAATTCCTCTCAATTGCATTACCTTTGATCATGCCCTACCAGGCCTCCTAAACCCTCTTCACCACCAATTTGGATCACTTATTGTTCCGTTGTCCCTGTGTTTGTTAACACCACTTCCCTTCACTCCACCACCCACTGTTCCATGTTCCTCGGGAACTGTCAGTCCAGTTGTTTTCTCCTCCAGATTGTTCACCCAGCCTGTCTTATTTAGGCAAATTTGTGGAAATTATAACATGCACAAAAACAAGACAGAGCAAAACCAAGCAACAAAACAACATCAGCAACACTAAAAGCCAATGACAAAACAAATACACCAAAAGAATACAACAATAACAAAAAAGAAAAGCTTGTAGTTAGTTCAAGGACTGTTTTTGGCCCTTAGGAGTGTTTTCCAGTTGAGACTGATGGGATCCCAAGTCCTAATCCCAAAGTCCATTTTTGGCATTCCCTGGGCACTTTGTTGCTCTGTTCCCCTTGCTGTTCTGCTGCATGCCCTTAGTGATTTCCATCTGGGTGGTGGAATCACATCAGGCGAAATTCCCACACTGTGTCTTCAGTGTTGTCCCCAGTAAGGCTAAGGGTCAGTGAGAGATGTCGTGTCTCATAGTGGGGCCACCACTGGATAATTTTTATTGTGCTCTTTAAACCCAAATAGTCATGTATTCATTAATTCCGGAAATACCCTTAGAAGTCATTTCTCTGAATTTGTTTATAACTCATTCCCTCAAAAATTGGGCAAATAGATTAATATATTTTTCTGGAACTATTATTGGATGCATTACACACTCTCCTTTTTTAGGACTAAAATGATTTTCCATGCTTTATAAAATAAAGCATTTTTTTTCCTTTTTATTTAACCTGGCAATGGAAAAACCTTGGACATCTCTTTCAGCATACTACTTCTGGGCTTTTGGGGCGGGGGGTTCTTGCATTTTATCTGCTGCTTAATTTATTTTTGTAATTCAGAATTTGAATCATGTCATACATTTATATAATATATTGCTTAGTTTTCAAAGGCACCTTTTCTCATACCATGCATATTATTCTTTCATTATTATTTTTCTTCTTTCTTTCATTTAAGGGTAGAACAATATGTATTTTATTCTGTATGAAATTGTTATATTATTTTTAAATGCTTCCAAATTATTAATAGAATACAAATATTTGCATCTGAAGTGCAATGCAAATGATGTAATAAAACATTTCAAAGGGTCATCTTTGTGTGTTACTGACTGAAGCACTGTTTCCCTTGCAGAATGACATCTTAATAGGATCTCAGCTGACTCATCAATTGTCAGAGAACATTGATCCTCAGTGTTTGCATATAATGTAGTACTGCAAACTGCAGTGTAATTTGGAAGACTTAAGAAGGACTCTCAAATTGACTAAGTACGTAGTCACCCTGATAAAGAGGCACAGAAAAAGAAATTAAGTGAGATTATAAAACTCATTTTCATTTTTCTACACCACGCTTTGTAGGGTGATATTTAGACCTACAATATTAACGTGAGTTGTTGATATGTAACTGTGTGTTTCAAGGATTTTTATTGTTCAATGATAGTTAATTTATACAACTTCCTTTACTTTCAGGTTTTCATTTAGCTTTTATTTATTTGTTGCGTCCCTTCCAGTATGTTTTGGTTTTGTTTTCCAAATTGGAATTGAAAACTAATCTCAGCAAAACAGGTCTGGTTTTCTTTCTTTGAACACCTTTCTTAGAGCAGTCTTCATGGCTTTGTTCCTTAGACTGTAAATCATTGGATTGAATGTTGGGGGTACAACTGTATAAAGAACAGTAAGTAAAAAGTCTAGCACATTTGGAGAATCAGAAGGTGGCCTTAGAAACTCAAAGACCCCAGTAGAGATAAACAATATGACCACACACAGATGGGGTAAGCAAGTCGAAAAGGCTTTTGCTCTACCCTCAGCAGATGGCATTCTGAGCACAGTAGAGAATATGTGTGTGTAGGACAGTCCAATAGAGATGGAACAAAGAAATGCCACCAAGGACAAGAAGCCTGCTACTCCAAGCTCACTGATGTAGTCATTGGAGCAAGAGAGTTTTAGGAGTTGGGGGACATCACAGAAGAACTGGTGAATGACATGGGGACCACAGAAGTGGATGGAGAAAGTAGCAGCTGTATGCATGACCCCAGAGATGAGTCCACTGGTCCAGGCAGCTAAGACTCCATGACCACAGGTGCTGGTGTTCATGATGATTTCATAGCGCAGTGGAAAGCAGATGGCCACGTAGCGGTCATAGGACATCACTGTGAGCATGGCCATCTCAGTAGAACCACAGACTGTGAAGGCAAAACACTGTAGTATGCACTCCCAGAGGGATATAGTGCCACTGTGCATGAAAGAATGACAAATGGATCTTGGTACCGTCGTAGTAATGTAGCACAGATCCAAAAAGGAGAGGTGCTTCAGGAAGAAATACATAGGTGAGTGTAGACTATGGTCTATGGAAGTCGCAGTGATAATGAGCATATTGCCAGTTAAAGCCACCAGGTAGAAGACTGAAAAAAGTAAAGCATGTAGGATTTCTATCTCAGGATTCCCAGAAAAAGTGACGAGAAGAAATCCACTCATTGTAGTCAAATTAGTCATACTTTATCTCTCCTTCCAAGGGCAATGCTGACTGCAAGAGAGGATGGACATTCATAGGAAGAACATGCTGTTTACCAGTTGAATCCATGTTTCCGTGATGGTAAGGGATAAAGCAATAATTACTGGTCTATCATTGTATGTACAAAGTAGCTTTAAATATCAGTAGTTATGTTGAACAATGCCTGATGACATTGGCTCATTTTTATGTCACAATTTTAAGTAAAGGCAAGGAAATAGATACAAGTTTATTAATGAGACTTATCTCACTCTCTCACTACCACCAAATCGATGCCATCTCATGGTGACCCTGTAAGACGGGGAAGGACTGCCCCACTGTTTCTGAAACTGTAACTAACTTTTTACAGAAACAGAAATTCCCATTTTTGTCCTGTGGAGCATCTGGTGTTTTTGAACTGCACACCTTGTGAAATGCAGCCCAACATGTAACCACTATGCTATCAAGACTCCAATGAGACATGTAGACCATAAATCATTTGTAGACACTCAATGGTCCATTCAGTTTTCACTCATAGGTGTTAAATAAGTAGTGTCTAATAATCTCCCTGTCAATTTATATAACTCACAACAGTCTGTCATTGCAGTTTTATCATTCAGTTTCATGTTTGAGAAAGTAATTCTTCATTTATGTATATCTCTAAATATTTATTGGAAAAAGTAATGACCACTTTATATATTGTTAATATACCAAAAATCACTACCCTTTACCTATTATATCCTATAAATCAGGCTGCAACATTGTAAGTTTCTCTCAGAAAAGTGACAGGCTATATATTTTCTAGTGCATTGTAGTATGTTCTAGTAAATAGTATATAGTGTACTTTAGTAAAAATAAACTGAGCAATAAGCGTATCAGTCAATGTTTACCATAACTGGATTAAATACAATTTAAAGCCAAAATGAAATAATACTTGAATGAGTCAAATTTGTAGAGATTTAAAATAGAATATTTAGAGATATTGAATATGAACAAGATGAAACAGAACATGCAGCTAGAGTGGTCACACGTGAGCATATTTTAAAACACAGCCTGTATTTTAAACCAGTGAAGTTTATGCTGCATGCTATTTTATTTATGCTACATATTTTATCTAAAGCATGTGCGTAAAACAGTTGAAGAAAATATCTGTTTAGAACAATTACAGTAGAGCAAGGGGGAGGATTATTAAAAGTTTTCCAATTTGTTTTGTACTGTACACGTACACACACACACATACATACACACACTCAGACACAAAATTCACACACACACACACACACAAAAACAAACAAAATCCAGGATCAAACCCCCAATCACCCTGAGACTTCACGGAGACTTTGCAGTTTGACCAAAATATTTGATCCTGGGTGGAAGTGCAAAATGAAAATCAAATGACCAAAAATGCTGAACAAACAGCATCATTAGTACACAAAATATTAATATGACTGACCTAGGAAAAGGTGATGTTCTCTATGTCTGTAAACTTTAGAACCACATAGCTGAGCTGTTAAATCTATCCCTGTCAATTTCCATAAAGCAGGAAGGATTTTAGTTAGCTTTCATTCGTCGATGCCCCCTCAAAATTTTCTATGAGATCTGGAACATCGTCATCATCTTCCTCATCAATGTCTTCTGTCTTTGGGATTTTGCTACAACACTTGCCTTGGGAACTGTTCAGCTCATTTGCTAAGACTTGTGAAGCTGTCAGCAACAAGATGACTTACTATTTCAGGAGACATTTCTGCGAATGGTTTGGCTTCTGCATGACCAGTAAGAGCAAATGTGTTAGCAGAGAGAGGAGATTATACCTTAGGATAGTTAAAACAAAATGAATGGTATTCTATCCCCTTTAATCATGTTTATCTCTTCAATACTAGCTATATTACTTACATCCAATTATTAAAGAGATCTCTGAAGCTTTTTGTCATCAACTGTAGCTGTTCTATATACCAACTTCATATTTCTGTGAGGTGCACCCCTGTCTAGACCTGAGCCTGAAGTTTGGCTAACTTTCCTTGATTCATGATGATGGTAAATCTGAAGCAGGGAGTATCCCTCAAACACCAGCTCACAGCAAGATCAAGACAGCTGCCTTAGTGGAGACAGAAAAGACATAAATGGGTCATTAAAAAAAATCATTTAATTGGGGGCTCATACAACTATTATCACAATCCATGGATGCATCCATTGCATCAAGAACATTTGTATATCTGTTGCTATTATCATTTTCAAAACATTTTCTTTCTACTTGAGCCCTTGGAACCAGCTCCTCATTCCTCTCACCCCAACCCCAATCCTTCCTCACTCAGTAATCCTGGATAATTTATAAATTTTTTTTTCATGTTTTACCCTGACCACTGTCTCCCTTTACCCATTTTTCTGTTGTCTACATTATGTGTTGGTCATGGGGCATTTATAATGTTTAATTTATGAAAAGTGTTTTCCTGACATTGCAATATCTTGATCCATCATTTTCCTTCCACTATTTTCTATTATATTTAAGCAAAATATCTGTGATATGTAGCGTAGAAAGGGCCTCACATACCTTATAACTGGCTTTTAAGGTCAGTGAACCAAAATAATAGAAGGAATATTTAATGATGCCATCCCATGGTTCATTCATCCAATGTGCTCTTTGATGACCACACAAAGAAAATATTGCTCAGAGGAGATTTGAAATCTACACAAGATTTCTGTAATGTAAATAGTTTACAACATTCTTGCGTCGATTCCTAATTTTCCTTTAAACATTTTATATCTTCTGCTAACTTTTAAATTTCAGTTTTTATGAATCAAATAACAATGGTCTTTATCATATCTGCTAAAGCTCTGTAATTTATTGTCTTTCCGGGATTCAGAAACTATCCCTTCCATAGTCCAAAAACACTCACCGGAGCACTTCCAGGAACCTCCCCTCCCTAAGCTTAGGTAGACCTTGTCAGTGTGAGGAGCCACTAAGCAGGAGGCTCCGTGATGTCTGTGAGTCAGGCATGCTGTTTAAAACCTGGTCTGTGAAGACAAGAAAATAAGGCCATATTACTCTTCCTTTGTCCACAGGAGGTGAGGTGAGAGTGTTACTCTGGCACGAGTAGAGAGGTCCCAGGGTGCTTTGGGCATTTGGGACTCCTTGTAAATACCTTCGGGTCAAAATTAACAATTACACGAAGTTTCCTGTGTGATATATTTCTGTTGAGATGAACTAATGATTATGTCCCATTTCTGGGAATTTTAGCTTATTGGTGTTCACGAGGAAAATAATTTAGATTCAGGAACACCAAACATATAATGGTGATCTCTATAGGTCAATATATTCTTTGCAAAGTAAATACCTGTTTAGATTAATAGTGTCTATCTTTTTGCTTCACTACAAAGCCAAGATAACCTTCACTGAGTGATTCTTAGGTTTATAATTTAGATAACTCATAGAATTAGATTCATATAGAATCTTAGGTTTGGAAGACTTTTAAGAAATCATTTTGATTAATGTCTACTCAAATTAAAGGGTCACTTTTCCACTTATGTGTAGGTAGATTATCATATATTTTCTGTTTGAATTCTTAGCTAAAGATTCTTGGTAGAAAGATGAAAAAAGATGAAAGCCACTTTTCATAGCATGTCATCTGATTAAGATCAAGACTCTTGGACACTCCAGGCAAGACTACAAGGACCCCAAGAATCTTAAACATATGCTTCAGACTTTTTCAAGCAAAAAATAAAGAAGTTTCAAAGACCAGAGTGTGTCTATAATAAAGAATCTATGAAAACCACTGAGTTGTCCCCTTGTCCAAACAGCAGACATCTTTCATTAAAAGTCCGTCACAGTAAAATCAATTAAAAATATAAAGTATGGTAGTTTCATATTTTCATGTCAACTGGACAACATGTAAAAAGCGTAGGAGTGGTATTCAACCTGTCCTTCAGGTCGCAGACTGATGTTGCCTCCTTGTGGATATGGCCTTCTCATAAGAAAGGTTCTGGGAACCATTGACCTTTCTCGCTGTCTTCACCTTTCTGTTAGTGAGCGACACTCACACTTTCCAGAGCCATGTGATGCTACCACTGCCATTGGAGCCACAAGAATTTGCACCCACCAACAGGTGATCTTCTTTCATTCAGCGTCATTGCATGTGGCAGGACGAGTCTGAAGAGGGACTTGTGGACTTGAGTTGGACTGGGCTGGGATGTTTTCTTGATATATAATTCCTTTTTGATATATAGATCTATCTTATGCATATATGACTGTCTCTTGATTCGTTTCTCTAGTCAATCCAGCCTGACACACCCAGCACATATATTCACTTAACAGAGCATGGCGCTATTGAAAAATACAACTGCACAATTCTTGCTTTCACTGATAAAAATAGGTCTATGCTCAAAGTAATTTTTCCAAATTCTTCCCCTTTCTGTATTCAGCAGAGAAAGACCACACAGTATGCTTTGACCCAGGGAGACTCTCAGATATGATAGTACTGGTTTTAACTTGCAGAGTGATCTCTGACAGCAGGCAATGGAAACTGTGATGGTTAAGGGAAACTGCTCAGCAACGCACCTCTTAAAGTGCTGCTCAGGGCACAGTGCTCCTGATCTTGAAACTCAGGTATGCATCTGTTCAAGTCATGTAAAGGTGTTGCTTCACCATATGCTTTTATTTTTCTTCATTGTTGTTAGGATTTATTTACCCATTTGTATGCTTGTTTCACCAGGTTTATTGGCAAAAACTTAGCATACCCTGCAATCTAATGGCTTAAATCTATTAAAAAGAGTTGTGTGATGAACATCACAATCAATTTTTGAACAATTTAATCATTCTTGAAGTTAGGTCCAACCCTTAGAGGAGACTGTGTCAAAGAAAGTGGTGGAGTATATACTCCAAGATCATAAAATCCTAATACAGGAGAACTTCCACACATTTACTAAAAATTTCATTATCTTTCCATGTTATTTTCCCAGAACTTTTTGAATTCCCCTCATAAGTTTTAAAGAGAGTTTTCCCATCCTTTTTCATTTCATGAGGCTTAATGTAAAGGACAGAATTAGACAATGGTTTCTGACTAGATTTAAGACTGACTTCCGCTGTGCTAGAGGGAGGCGGTACCTCACTGTAGTTCCGATTTGCATCTCCTTAATCATCCATCATCTCAAGCATCTCCTCATGCATTTTTAGCATCTGAATGTCTTCTTGGAGAAGTGTCTGTTCATGTCTCTTTTTGCTGTTGTTGCTGCTGAGCTGTTGAATTTTTCTATAAATTTTAGAGATCAATTTGTTAGGTTTCGGGGGGTAGTTTATCTCAGTTCTTTGTGACTGTTCTACGTCTTCTTTAGGCATGGTATCATCTATTGCAGTTATGCTTTGTTTGTTTTGCCATTGTGTGTTTAATGTTTAATGAAGAAGCAACTTGACATTTTAGTAGAGAAAAGTCCTCCAGCACCAAGGAGTAGGGTGAAGTTGAGAGTGTTTGGATAAAGCCTGGATACTTGACAGACAATATGTGCTGTCAGTGGTCCATCGAATAAATTCTGCCTCCTGGTGATCCCAGGCACAGCATAACTGAACTTGGCCTTGTCCTGTGCCAGCCTCACAATTTTTGCTTTGATTGAACACATTGTAGAAGCCTCCATGCCAATTCCTCTCAACTAGAGTTTTTCTCCTTTGGGGTAACCATATATGACGTTCTCCTCCAGGCACCAGGTTTTTCTGTGAGAAACAAGTCACCAGCTTGGTCCATCTTCAGCAAACAGAGAGCAAAGAATAAGGTAGTAACTAAACAACCAGGATTCCAATTTGTAGCCGCTAGGATAATCACTATGGAGCCCTGGTGGAGTAGTGGTTATGAGTGGGGCTGTGATCCTCCTGGTCACCAGGTCAAAACTCCCAGCAGCTCCACAACAGAAAGACTGGGATTTCTACTCCCATAAAAAATTGCATCCTTCAGTCACAGAAACCCACAGGGCATCACTGTGAGTCAGCTTGGACAAGACAGCAGTGAGTGAGGGATCAATCCCTATACTAGAGTTTAGGCACCTGGGGTATGGAATATGGGAACCCAGTTAATTTTAAAAGTGGTGGTTGTTATATGTGTGTTGGGAGGGTTGGGTAAGGATTGTAGGGACAGATGCTGCTGGGGGCCAAGGGTGGCAAACTCTTAGATGCGACTCAGGAAAGATAGTTGACCTCATAGTATTCAGCCAATTAGGAAGGGGGTTTGTGAAATATGAGACAAAATAACATTTTCTTTACTCTCTGGGGACATCTTTCTTTGAAATGGGAAAAAGCTATAATAGGTTCAAGCTGTAATGGACATAATTTATGCACAAATAGGGGGATATTTTCTGTGCTGTACCTTATGCTTTGAGTTTAAAGAGAGAGAGAGAAATAAAAATTATCTCTTGAGAAAGTGTAATTGTAGTCTTTGTGTTAGTCTGGGTTGACTAGAGAAACAAATTCATATGTATATAAAGAGAGATTTATATCAAAGAGTAATTATATGTCAAGAAAATATCAGAGCTCAGTTTAGATTCAGTCCATGTCTTGAGCACACAAAAAGGATTTAGTCCTGAGAATGACATGACGCTGAATTTACATATTTATTCATTAAATGGATAACACATTCTATAAGCAGTATGTACTGTAACTTAAAATTTGGAACACAGTCACAAATCAGGAAATACATCTTTAGTGGGGAACTCAGTGTGGTGTGGTGTCCTCTCTGCACTGAAAAAGCTCTGACGCTCTTCTGCCACCGGTGGGGTTTTTATACATTAAAGTAAACAACTCTGCTTAGTCACATATGACGTCAATGGTATCTTGTAGTTTTGATCCATTCTACCAATGGGCATTGAAGTTTGTTTACTTTTGCAAATAACATGACTCTGAATTCCTAACCTTGTACTTGCTTTTCACTGCACTTGCTCATCTTCAAAAAAAGGTTATAACAAAAATATTTAATGGTTTAAAGTAAAACAAAATGGATTTGTCTTTCTCATGTCAGTCCATAATTCCAATATTAGCCCATATGTCCAATACCAGTCTATAAATTCCTCTTCAGACTCACACAGCACATGCAATGATGCCCAATGCAGGAAGATTGCAGGCCAGTGGGTGGAAAGTCTTATGGATCCAGTGGCAGTGGAAGCATGTCAGTGTTCAAGTGGGTTCCCATGTAGCTCCTCCAGCTACAGGGCTCCGGCTCCATCAGCATAGCTCCATGTGTCTTGTCAGCAGGAAAATGAAGCAAAGAAATGTGTGTCCCACCTCATAGAAGGAAGAATGGAGTCCACAGAATCTTCAGGAGAAGGTTATGCCCACAATGTTACCTGTACAGTAGTTACATAATCTGGTGTCAATTTGGGCCTTGAGAGGATTAAGAAGGGTTGGGGTCTACTCTGTCAATCATATCATAGTCAATGAGGTTTCTTTGTGGGCATGGCCTTCCCTATGGAGTGCATCAGGGCATTGGAAAATCCAATGACTCAGACAGTGCCGGCCATCTGGGCACAGCGCTGATGATTCATGTTGAGAGTGTAACGAAGTGGCTTGCAGATGGCAGCAAAATGGTTAAGGGCCATCATGGCCAACAACATGGCCTCTGTGCTGCCCAGGAAGTGAAAAAAATGAAGCTGGCTGATGCATCCCACAAAGGAGATGGCTTTGTTTGCAGAGATGAGATTCTCCAGCATCTTTGGCAGTGTTACGGTGGAGTAGCAGATATCTGGACACGACAGGTTTCCCAGAAAGAAATACATAGGTGAATGAAATTTGGGATCACAGATGACAGTCATCAGGATAGCTCCATTCCCAGCCACAATGATAAAGTAGCTGGTGTGGAAAACCACGAAGAGAAAGGGCCACAGTTCTTGGATATCTGTCAGTCCAGGAGGAGAAATTCAGTGACTTAGGAATGGTTTGACATCACTGAGAAAGGAAGATAAGATAATGCATGGAATCTTGTCTATAACAAGAAGCATAATCTCTAGCAGCCCAGAATTTTCTCACACAGAAATAAAATATTTTGAGGGCAAATATAATTGCTTTTCCACCCCATGTTTGTCAGTTTTTTGGCCTTTGGTGGTTTTTGTGTTGCTGTGATGTTGGACGTCACGTCACTGGTATTTGCAATATTAGCAGGGTCACCCATGGTGAACACGCTTCAGCTGAGCTTTGGGGATAAGATAACATGATGAAGGAATATGAAGTTGTTTACTTCTGGAGGATGAATGGACAGAAATCATTTTTCATAGCTGCAGACCATGGTTGGATGTCATTCAGAAGATTTGCACCTCCATTATGGATTCAATTTTAACAAGTGTGCGGAAGGCACAGGAGTGGCAGTGTTTGTTCTGTTGTACACCGGGGTTTTATGGGTCACAACTGAGTCCACCACAGCCAGCAATGTCACTGCAATTGTTTGAGGGTTTCTAAGTTGGGTATTTGTTTGTACCCCACTAATGACAGAGAGATGGATTGTTGGAAGTGGCTAAGTGACTCTGTAGAAGAAAAGTCTGTGACCTGCTTCTGTAAAGATAAAATAATAATAATGAAAATAATAAAACTAAATAAGTGAAATCCACTGTCATGAGTCAATTTTGACTTATAGTGACCCTGTGGGAAGAGAGTAGACATACTCTTTAAGGTAATGAGTTTCCAAAATCCGAAATCATAAAGAGATCAAACAGGCTCATGTTTCTCCTGCAAAATGCTTGTGGGTTTGAATCACCAGCCTTGTGGTCAGCAGCTGAGTTATAATCAATTAATATGGCCCTTCTAGCCATAATTCCTAATGTGATATCACAGTGCAAGTTCAAGCAATCACATATATTTCAAATAATAGTTAATATATAAATCTTCACACCCACAAACCAAGAAATAATAAAGTTTCCCAGCAGCAAGCAGGTGCTATCTCACACACAAACTCTACTCGTAGTGGAGCGCTGACTGCTAACGCCGACGCTTTGTATATGTTTGTAGTATAAGTCTATATCTTGTTTACTAGGCTGGCCATCTGTCTGTCTTAGGTGTTGTCCTCTTTATTGTGGCTCTTGGGTCAGCCATCTGTCCTTGAGTGTAGATCACTTTTCCTCTTACCCTTATATTTCAACCTTATTTTTATATTTATTGAAATTCTAGAGTTTTATTCTCTATACATAGCCATAATTCCTTATATGATATGTAATATTTCTGGATTTCATACGCCTGTGACTATGATTTCATTTTTGTGGATATTCTTTATTTAGGAGCAGGAATGGGATGGGATTAAGACCCGACCTTAGCAGAGGGGTGAATTGAACTGGACTCTTTGTTCCCTTGGTGCCATCTTTAAGATCTCACCTTAGGACTGGGTGGGAAGCAGGCCACACTGCTTGTGTTCCTTGGTTATACAATGGTGTTGACCTACATTCCATATTATCATTACCTCACTTGAACACAAGACCTCCACTCCCTGACTAGCTGGCTCACCCTGGCCTAATCTTCAGTACAGCCTCTGTGAAGGCTAGATTTTTCACACAAGAGCACTGACCACCTTGTGAGACATTTCCTCAAACTTTTTTTGTGTTTCTGTGGGATGATGTAGTAATGTGAAAAACCCAGGGACATCAGGGAATATAGGCAAGGGAGGAGTTGAAGGAAAATTGAGCAGAATTGCATCTTGAAAGGGTTGGACATTTGGGACATCATTAATCTCCATCTCCTTGGGACTAGTTGGGCATTTATTTTTAAAAGAAATTATTACCACAGCAGGCTAGGGTTTAACCCTTGATGTCAGCAGGGAAAATACATCCTATAGATCCCCATTCTACTCTCTAACACTTAGAGTCACCATCCAGGTCTGGTGCTTTATTGAATGAGGGTCATTGAGCTGTAAAGTATTGGGTACATTTTTTTGTCACTTGTCTGACTCAATACGTTTTTCCTCTTTGATTTATAAGTAGTATTTAGTTTTTCCTTGACTTCTCATTAGTATTTGGTGTTTGTCTGATTTATCATGAGTAGTTTACTTTCTATGACCTACTGCATATTTCCAGCTCCCCAATTGCTCTGTGAATCCACTACTTTGTGATAATAGATTTCTTTTCATCATTCTGAATCAGCTCATTTAGTTCCTTCACCATACTGCTACCTTTTGACATCTTATGGAGCCTCCTTGGAGATTTTTACCTTAATGAAAATAAACCAGGAAAAATTTGATAAGCTCATTATAGACTACACATCTTTTTCAATACAAGAAAGCCCATTAAATAAAAGTAATAGCTTTCCATTCATTTAAAATATAAATTGGACCAGCGAGGCCTTCTTCCTGATCCTTCTGTATCCATATCTACAAGAACATGAAGAAACTTTAACTAGAGAGACCATAGTGTTCAAATATTATCACTCTGAGTTTTATTTGCAGCTTTACATTAATGTATCTGTTGTTAAGCTCAGTTTATTCTTATTAACCTCATTTTTTTACGTAGAAGTCTCAGATCATTGCTCTGATGAATTCTTGACTCCATCAGTTTTTCCTATGCTGCACTCACCTCCACAGTTGCTCCCTAAGTTCACCCAAAACTTACCTCTCCTCAAAGTATCTTTGTCTTCCCCTTCAAATTCTATATTTTTTGATGTTACATTACAATTTTATTTTGCCTTCCAAATATCACTATTCAGATTTTAAAAATTATGCTGTTTCAATGGAAATCCCTATGTTCACTTCTAGTTCCATTAATTTTACACCTACAGTCAAGAATTGAGCTACTAACCTCAAGGTCAGCAGTACACAAACACCAGCAGCTCCGAATGAAAGTGATGAGATTCTCTACTCCCTTAAAGAGTTAGAGTTTCCAAAATTGTCAGGGACAGTTCTGTTCTTTCCTATTAGGTTGTGAGTTGTCAGAATTGACTCGATAGCAGTGAGTTTGCTTTGTTTTTTGAATCTTGTTTCTTTTATTTCCATGGTAGCAGATGTTTATTGGGAGAGATGAAGCAAACATATAAGGATAATTTGTAGAGAAAAGGAGCACTCAAAGACGTGTAAGAACTATAATAGAAAATGCAGATAGGAACATATGTGTAAATGTGCTTGAAACAATGGAGGGATGTATGGATTGTGATAAGATGTGTAAGAGCCCCCAATAAAATGATTTTAAAAAGAAAGAAAAATAAATGGAGATTGGGTAGCTTTCTATGCCAGAGAAATCTTTAAAAGTCTGGACACCATCCAACCAATTTGGGGGTGAATACGAGTTTTAAAAAAAAGCCTGAGGGAACACCACTAAGGAGCTTGGGGGCTTGAGCTTTCTAATATCTGGAAATGATTTAGTTTTCACATGTTTATATGAAGCATTCAATGGAGCTTTTATTTTTAACAACTTGTGTACTTTGCAGAGTTTTAAAAAATTATCTTTAAAAAATACAGATGACATGTTAATGGATTCATGTCTGACACCTGCCCTGTGGCATTGTGCCTTGCATAGATAAGGAGATGGATTCTCCTCCCTGTGTAGACATAGGAGGTCAGCTGTTGGCTCACAGCCATATGCTCAGCAACAGATTAGTTACATATGCTACAATAGTGTATGAAATTATTTGTAGAAATATGGGTGAATAATCTATTTATTTTTGAGTCTCTAACCCACAAAAGCAGTGCTTCATTTAAAAAAAAATCTGAAAACAAGCAAACAAAATGCTCTTCCGATCTTTAAAAAGATGATTTGGAAATCAGGCCCATCTGTTCTAAACGATTCCTTTGATACAACTGTATCTTTAGAGATTATGGATTCAACGTTGGAGGATGTCTAGCCAGACACGTTGCAGCGACAGTGACAATGGAAACAAAAATGTGGGAAAGGGAGTGGCTTCCAACCTCCATATATTTCATGAAATAGGACATATTTTACATCCTGCACGTTTAGTTTCAATTCTAGCAATGACACAACATTCCCTGACAGAAAACATGAACCACTTTATAGCCTGATTTCATTCCCTTACCTGATAAGCATTTTCAGGTTCATAAGTAAGAAAACTTATCACTTTTTCAGGTGTACTTTCAAGGGATTGGAAAGAGAAAACTATTTGAAGTTATAATTCATGTTAAGAGTGCATCATCCACTCTGTTTTCAAAATTCAATTTCTCCTTTGAAATTCTGCCTGCCTTCTTATGAGATCTGTAGGCATGAAAGTCCTGAGAGAGAGTGTCCCCTCGGTATTTAGCATTATTATAATAATCAGAATACATTGCCTCCTGTGTAATTGAAGGAGTGACCTAGGGGAATTTCTATCTTGAGTTTCATCCTGAAAAAGAAAGAAAGGCATATATACATAATTAGTTGGTTGGTTACTTATTCTCTTAATAAGAACCGTATTACTGTAGTTCAGAATCATGGACAGCAATACAACTCTTGATTGCCTAGTATGTTTCATTAATCAAATTTCCATCTATTACCTTTCAAAGAGCTGTGGCTTCACTTTCTCACACTGGGACTTCCTTGAAGGGTAGTCACATGTATAAGATGGAGAGAAAATTCAACCCTGATACGTAATGTCTGGAGTCAGTCCCATCCCATTGACTAGGAAAGAAAGACATGCATCTTCACGTTCTATTCACATTACTCTGGCTTTATGGAAATCATGGAAAAAATTAAGAGAAATAGTCTTGCTTTTCATTTCTCCCAATTCTTTTTAAACAGCTTTATTGACATATAATTCACAAGTCATTACTATTCAATAGTTGAATAATATTTTTAAATTACACAATCAGTACCACAATCAATTTGAGAACATTTTCTGTTTCCTTATACTGACTGTCATTAGCTCGCCATTTCCCACCCCCCACCCCCGCCCCTTGCTGTCCTCTAAGAAACTATGAATCCAGTTACTGTCTGAATAGATTTATCTATCTTGGATTTCATATACAGGAAAAAGATACACACACACTTAAAAAAAACCTCTGCCAAACCCAACAACAATAGCAAAGCAAATAGAAAAGTTTCAATGAAAAATAAAGCTGAAAATATTTTTATAAACTATAAGAAATTTAAAATGGGTCAAAAGGGAGAGAATATGGTGCTAATTTTTAGCCTACCTACATCTGCAATAATCCACTTCCCAATACACTCTGCCTGATGACAAGGCTACTCGCATTCCTGGTCAATGCTTCGAAGGGTTTCACTGGAGACTTCATCCATGTGGGGACCCTGCAAATGGATTTTAGTTTTTCATTGTTACCCATAGCCCTCTGCAAAGCATGGTCTCAGAATTTATGCTCTAATATTTTTCTCTCCACCAGTCTTTGATTTTATAATTTTCAATCTTTGATCATATAGGCTAGTGTCCTTCTCCTGTTTGGACTTAGTTGACACCTTACTTTGAAGGCTGCTCTAAGCCTTTAAGGCTGCTCTAAGCCCTTTGACACAAGCCTTTAAGACATCATGAACTATTCTTTCTCATAGCCAGGCACCATCTGGTTTCTTCACCATACATTACTATAGCACCCATATCTTTAGTGATCTCTTAATGAGAGCAAGTATCATAAGAATGACTTGTTCTTAGATTAGGGCCCACTATATGGAAGTATATATATATATATATATATATATATATATATATATATATATATATATATATATATGGTATATATGTCCCTGGCTCACTTTAGTAACATCATTATTATTTTACTGGGGAATATGATAAATCATCCTCACAGAGCATGTGATAATTCTGTGGATAGTTTCATTAATTTAGACAATGCAAAACCTGAATTTAAAACCCTGTTGAGAAAGGAAAGTATATATCTATAGGACAGCTTTTGGGACCAAAATTCATGGATTATTGACTTTTTCAGATAGAAAACTCAGGTGATTGGACACTCTCTATGCAAACAATGAGGGTTGGAGGTAGGGAAAAAACTTTCAATAGTTCTCATTTGCAAAGACAGAATGATGTCTGATGCTCTGATACATGTCATCAAAAGGCAAAGGGAATGTGAAATTAGAAAATATACTGTCATCTTGAGATGTCATTTATTGGGCACCCTCAAAACAAGAGATTTGCAATGAAGTCCAATGACTTCCAAATCCATAGTTTTGGAATAGTACTCATGTGCTTCTTCTAACACTCGGATATGGCCAAGGAAGTATTGAAATAACTTTATTCTGTTACAGATGAATTTAAGATAAAGTTCAGCTCATTTAGTGGGGTTTCCAATTAAGATCCTTCTGGGGTGTCCTATGAAGGATGTTGTGTACCTTAAAAGGATAAAGTTCAAACTCCCAGTTGTCTATAGTACACGAACTACATCATTAAAGGCTGGTGTGATAGGGAGATATATTGTGCCAACCTGTCCAATGAACACATGTGGAGTTAACTAGGTTGCAGTTTAATTTAAGGGCAAATATAAATGGCTTGGCAAGCCTCGCCTTTCTATCTCTTGCTCTCTGATGTGAGACTAGTGTGCGGTTGCTTTAGGTAGTTCTCTGCCTCAACTGTGAGTTACACTGCCTATGCGACACCTAACCTGTGGACCGTGTCACTATAGTTTGAGGGGCCTTTGAGAACTGCTTTGCCAAACTGCTGGTGTGTACATCACTTGAGCTGGGGAATATTGGACCCTGTCATCTGGGTGACTGTTGGTCACCCACCCTGCTGTTTGCTGCCTGTGGCTGGACTTTCTGTATTGTTCTACAGAAGACTCAGCTGTCTGCTTCCTTGATATTCACCCAGCAGCCCTCATGATTTGAAGGACTGCCAGGGTATTAACTGTCTCACGGAAGTGAGTTGAACTGAGCCCTCTGTACTGATCCGTGGACTAATTACTTGTCTATTTCTTTGTGTTCTATCTATCTATCTATCTATCTATCTATCTATCTATCTATCTATCTATCTATCTATCTATCATCTTTCTATCATCCTCTACCATCCCCTATCATCATCATCATCATCAATCATCAGTGTCCTGTTTTTGTTTCTCTAGAGAACCCTGTCTTACACAGCTAAGTAGAAACTAGGTCAAAGTGTCCAATTAGGAGCATAATACCAGGTGTATTCATCACTCTGGGGGGGGGGAGGTCTATATAAATAATCTTAACCAATTGCAGGTTTCCTCACCTTGTTTATCTGCCAACAGAAATGAAATCACCCTCTCTGACACTGAAATTCATCCCTCTACCCCACCCCATACCAGCCCCCACACACCTATTTACTTGAATTTCCATCATTAAAATTCACCAAGTACACCTGTAGGAGCATTTGATTTGGGGTGCCCATATGCTCTGCTTGGTCTTCTCCCTCTCACAGCTCCCCCTTTGAAGTGATTTTTAAGATGAGTAAATAAGTGGGTGATATATGGTCCATGACTATTTGGTAGGCACTTCACCTTATTGCTTGGCATATCAGATTAGTGGTCTCATGCTATATGTAGTGGTACACATGAAAACCCAGATTTTTCCCCCAAAAGCTATGTATTTAATTTTTAAATTATTAATAATTACTAAAATTATTTAGTTTTTAAAATTAAACAACCTTATCACCTTCAAAGTACTCTCAATTACATTTAATATATTTGTCAAATCTATACTTCCATTCTTGGGAACATTTTTCAAATACATCTGTTTGGACGGTTGACAACACCTTCCTCGTTTTTTTCCTCACTTCTTCTACATCATCAAATCATTGTCCTTTCACATACCTCTTTATTCGTGGAAACAAACAGAAGTCACATGGAGTGAGATCAGGTGATTAAGGTGCGTGGGGTGAGAGATTCATGCTGTTTTCTGCCAAAAACTGGTGCACTGAGATGTCTTGGTGAGCAGGTGCATTATCTTGGAGGCAAAACCAGTACCCCATAAACCACAAATCAGGCCTTTTTCCCCTCACACACTGTTACATATTCTTTTCAGAATTTTCTAAATAGAAAGCTTGATTAACAGTCTGATGTGATGATACGAACTCCAAATGCTCTAAGAGTTGACAATTTCATCCATTCAGGAAGTTGACAGATGTCCAGAATAAGGCTTGCCATCAATCAGTGTTTCGCCTCTTTTGAAATGAGAAAACCACTTGTACACTTGAGTTTTTCCGATAGCGCTGTCCTTTTAAGCTGTGTTAAGGTTCAAACAGATTCTGCTGCATTTTTCCCTAGCCAGAAACAAAATTTCACAGCCACTCACTGTTTTCTTTAATTGGCCATCACAAAAATTATGTTTAGCAAAACTGCTTTTAAGAAAAAATTCACTATGACCAGAGAGAACCTTCCCAGATGATAGTGTCACTGAGTGCATTAACTCAGAGCAAGGTCCTCGCCTAGTAAGAAAAAATGTGTACTATGAAAACTATGCCCAGAAGAGCTTTTTCTCAGTTTTGCTTTTGGTTCTCTGGTGTAGGTGTCCTTTTGTGATTGACTAAATTCTCTCAGAAAAATGGTTTCCAGGTCTATTTGTGTTATGAGGTGGTTTGTGGTTTCATCATATTCCATTGTGTGTATGTCTGTACCAGAGTTTCTTTATCCAGTCTTCTACTGATGAGTGTTTGAACAGTCCAGATTCTTGATATAGTGAACTGTGCTCTAGCAAACAAGGGATAGCATATGTTTGTGTTATTGTTCTCACTTTTGGCGATATACTCAGCTGGGTCATATGGCATTTCTAATCCTGCATTCCAGTTGTTTTAGGGAACGTCTTATCTCTTTCTACCATGGTTGTACATGTTTACAAGTCCACAACAGTGCGTAAGTATTCCAATATTTCAGTACCCTCTCCAGCATTTATTGTTTCCT
Source organism: Tenrec ecaudatus (assembly GCF_050624435.1). Taxonomy (NCBI): domain Eukaryota; kingdom Metazoa; phylum Chordata; class Mammalia; order Afrosoricida; family Tenrecidae; genus Tenrec; species Tenrec ecaudatus. Next base: position 308,153,542 of record NC_134530.1, read on the forward strand.
ATTTTTTAATTGGGCTGTTATCATGGGTTTAAAGTTATATCGTTGTTATGATTTGCATCTCCCAGATGGTTAGAGAAATCAGAATTATTTACTTTTGGTAATAACACCAAAATGTTCCTTCACCATTGGGGTGGTCACATTTTTCTGGTGGTACATGATAAGGTGGTCTCCAGTCTGTAACCTCTCATCTATATGTAAGAAAATGAACCTGATTTGTATAAGAGATATCTCTGTGTGATCTGCCATACATCCAAACTCTCTATTAGGATATCCATGCAATTTCTCTGTTCATCTTTCTGATCAGTTTTCAAACCTTTTACCTTGCCCACTTGATTATATATTCATTCTATTAACAAATCCTTGCCATTTTATATGTTGTAAATAAAAACAAACGCCTTTATTGCATGCTCATCCCTATTAGGGATTTTCTGAAATCTTTTCCTATATTAGCACTTTTAATATGTACTAAGACACTCGGAAATACTAAAATTTCTTTGCCAAGGAAAGTCTGCCTGTGGGCAATAATTGAGAAAGGTTATAGTGATTGAAGAAAAAATCCTGAATTGTAACCTGTTACTTCTTTAATAAACTCCATAATCATGAATATCATCTGTCAATTCTGTGTGGCTATTTCAGTAATTTATGAAACCCAACAGAATAGTGGAGTGTACAGTGGGTGGGACAGCTGATGTCAGAGTCGGTGAAATGTTTGGTGACAGCAGGTATTTCTGACCTCCACGTCATATCAGCCAGCCTTGGGCTGATGTTGATTCTTTTTCATGAAGTTACAAGAGGTCTGATGTCCTTGTCATGGCACTTTTGCACAACTAATAGAATTACCAACCTCAATATGCTTCAGAAAGTTTGTGAAGATGGGATTAAAGATAGTGGAACTTTTACACAAATTTTTGAAGTCCTGCTCTTTTGTCCAAGTAGAAAATGAAAAATTGGCAAATGTATTATATGTGAGAATAATCCAGAAAGCATTGTTACAACATCCTAGAAACTTTTCTTAAACTAAAATATCAAAATGTGTATCTATTGCTTCTTGACATCTAAGTCTATTACCTTCAGAAGGCAGTATTCCAATCTTTCTAACTCTCCTTGATGAATTTTTAGAAAGACTCAAATCTTGTTTCTTGTCAGTGTTTTTTTGTTTACTTTGTGTAATTAAAGAAGTCAGAGGGATAATGAGATGAGGGCTGTAGGCCAGATGGACCAACGTTCAGCAATGAAATCTTCATAGGAGCCCTTGTTGCCCTAAAAGAATGAGCAAGTGCATTGTAGTTGACAGAAAAACTCCTCACCACATTTTTAGTGCCTTTTTTCCCTAACCAATGCAATTTTCAGTTTCCTGAAAACTTCTTCATGGTAAGCTCTTGTGACCATCTTGTATCTTTTGAGAAAATCTGACAAACATCTTTGACCAATCCCTTGAGGGATTGTGCTAGATCAGGTGGGCCAGAGAATAAGTCCAAGGGCAGTCGTTATGTGTACGAGACAGCTTTCTATCAAGAAGTAAGTATATATCAAACAAATATACCCTTGTATAAGCTATTTTTTCAGCACAGTTTTATGATTTTGGGGGTAAAATTAGGTGCGTTAGCTAACATTCGAGTCAGCTTATACTTGAGTATATATGGTATCCCATCTTAGCCCAACCCATGTCTACAAGCCTGATACTAGTCCACAAATCCTTCTTCAAACTCATGCAGCCATTCACAATGATGCAAGATCCAGGAATATCACAGGCCAGTGGTGCAAAGTCTTGTGGATCCCATGGCAGTGGTAACATGTCCAGGGCTCTGGCTGCCATCAGCGTGGTTTAATATGGCTTATCAACAGGAAGGTGAATCAGAGAGAGAGAGAGAGAGAGAGAGAGAGAGAGAGAGAGAGAGAGAGAGAGAGAGAGAGAGAGAGACCTGCCTCCAGTGAGCCATTTATTTCAGTAACCCTCCAATCAAGCTGTGATCTGACTGACAGGCTAAACTCTGTCCACTAGTACCTATGGGAGCCATGTTGGCACAAAAATATCCTCTATATCACAGACACTTGGTTATACCTTAGAAGGATTTGTTATTGTTGCCTCTATGAACTTTATCAGGCATCACTTAACTTCTGTTCAAGCACTCCCATAAAGTAGTTTTTATATGTTTGTTTTCTTTAAATGGAAGGCAGTTGTACTTTGGTTTATGATCACTTTATTGTCTTAAATATCCCCAATCCACAGAATGAGGGACCTGTGGGACCCCACTCTGCATTCCTATCCCTGCAGCACCTCCTCTTTTACCATCCAGTCCCCTCCTCCTGGCTACGTTTTTATACGCAGTAGCTGTACCAGGTTTCATTCCCAATTCAGGGCAGTGCCTCCCACATATCCTCCACTCCTATCATGGTAATGAGAACTGGTGGTTCTGTCTAGATTTGGGGTACTGCCTCTGGAAAGAGGAAGCTGCACATGATCAGGAAGCAGTTGCACCAACGAGTTGCTAGCAGCCAGGGCACCACAGCCAGCCTCCTGCTCCTGGCACTGCACACCCATCTATCATCTGTGTCTCTCCCTCTCCCAAACTGGCATCACCATACACCCTCACCAGGATGTGTCCAAGACACTAATCCAGGCATTGGACCAGTCCCTGCATGGCCAAATTTCACACCTGGCAAGAATGGCCTCCTGTTTCCACTAGTTACAGCTTTTAGGCTTTGCCTGATGGGCTTTCACAGGTTTTAATGTGTAGGCTTTATAGTAATTTAGGGAGTCCTGGTGGTGTAGCGGTGAGGCATTGCGCTGTCATCCCTATCATCAGCACCTTGAAACCACCAACAGTGCAGTGGGAGAAAGATGAGGTTTTCTATTCTCATAAAAGGTTACATTCTTGGAAAATCAGAGGGTGTTGCCATGAATCAGCATTGACTTCCTGGCAGCAAATTTGTTTTTTGTTACAGTAATTCAGCTATGTTGAGTGACTGCCTGCCTATAGTATAGTGCTCACATAGCACCCAGCTTGACTACCACCCTGTGTCACAGAACTTATTGTGGACAATAATTGATACAAATTTTCATAGAAATACATATGCAACACAGACACCTACATATAAAAATGTCTATAAATACATCTATACATGTACCTGTTTATATACATGTCTATTGTATAGCTCCCTTTATACATATGTATATGCATTTACCTATGTAACAGTACACACATTTTATGATTGTTATTGTAAAATTGTATATATTATAGAATTTACCAAAATTTTCTGATTTTCTTGTGTATTTTTTAGTGTCATCATAATCAACTTATACACACTTCACTCATATTTAAGACTGCCTTTACATGTGTTCAGTTTTAAAAGGTCTTTCTGATAGAAGTGCCAGACTTATTTAGATGAACCATTGGCTACTTTATTTCTGTAAAAAGTCATTAAAATTCATTTGTATTAATTGCAGATTGCTTCCATGAGAAAGATAGCATACCTCTGAAGAAGTCTCCTTAATTCATATGTGAGTTAACACTTGCTTTAGCACATAACTAATCGTGGCCTTAGAAGTAAAATCAACTTCAAAATTTTTAAGCTTAATAATTTTATTGTTGCCATTAAATGTGATAACCTAGAGAATTACACAGATAATTACACATAAATATTATTTATTTGCTTCAGACATGTGTACAATGGGCATATTTGTATGCCTGATTTCATACAAAGACACAGTGGGATACATAACCAATCAATGTTATAGAAGAATATCCCTCAAACCAATTCTGCATGAAGGTTCCATGGTTAGTGTCCAACATGTTCATATTTCTTTAATACTATTGATTCAACTCAACTTTATGATTTGTATTTCTTTCATTTTGTGCCCAGTTTTACACACATGCTAAATAATTATAATCACGATATAAGTTCAAATTTAAATTTTCTTATGGACTACTTATTTAGCCTTGAGGAATTCTCTCCATTCCTTCAGTCATTGTTTCTAACTGACTGCCCTGATCAAGGCCCTCTTCACATCCTTGTTCCTCAAAGTGTAGATCAGTGGGTTTAGCACAGGTGTGACCACGGTGTACATGATGGCAATGACACGTTCCTGCTCCATGGAGCTGGCCGAGGAAGGAAGAGCATACGTGATAAGAGCAGGAACATAGAAAAGAGCAACTACCATGAAGTGAGAAGCGCATGTGGACAAAGCTTTGTGAAGCACGCTGCAAGATCGGGTCTTGAAGAGGAGAGAGGTGATGATGAAGAAATAGGAGAGTAGTGTGAGAAAGAAGGGACATATGGCAAGGTTCCCCGTGACAGTATGGAGCAGCCACTGGTTGAGCTCAGTGTTCCCACAGGCCAACTCTAACAATGGCTTAACATCACAGAAGAAGTGATGGATGTGGTTAGAACCACAGAAGGTCAAGTTAGAGATCATGATGGAGTGCATCAGGGCATGGAAAAATCCAATAAGCCAGACAGTGCCAGCCATCTGGGTACAGCACTGATGATTCATGATGAGAGTGTAACGAAGTGGCTTGCAGATGGCCACAAAACGGTCAAAGGCCATCACAGCCAACAGCATGGCCTCTGTGCTGCCCAGGAAATGAAAGAAATGAAGCTGGCTGATGCATCCCACAAAGGAGATGGCTTTGTTTGGAAAGAGGAGATTCTCCAGCATCTTTGGCAGTGTCACAGAGGAGTAGCAGATATCTAGACATGATAGGTTTCCCAGGAAGAAATACATAGGTGAATGAAGTTTGGGATCACAGATGACAATAATCAGGATAACTCCATTTCCAGCCACATTGATCAAATAGATGGTGAGGAAAATCACAAAGAGAAAGGGCCACAGTTCTTGGATATCTGTCACTCCCAGGAGGAGAAATTCAGTGACTGAAGTTTGGTTCAGCATCACTAAAAAGAAAAGACAAGATGATATATGGAACATTATTGCTAATGAGAATTTCATTGCAGACCCAAAAAATATTTTGAGGGAATATATAGTTGATCCCAACCTCAGAGATTTTATGGAATACCATGCTTGTTAATGTACAAAGTCAGCAAGGAAGGATGAAGATTCTCAAGGAGATGGATTGACGCTGTAACTGCAACCATAGTCTCAAACATAAAATGAATTGTGAAGATGGAGCAGGATTGGGCAGTGCTTTGTCCTCTAGGTTTCTGTGAGTGGAACTTGACTTGAGTCTCCTTAATAATAGAAACAACAATAACCTAAGAGATTTTACAGAATGTGACTTATTAAATTGTTAAATATCAAATATTTATAGTTAAATTGGATACTTAATCATTAAATATCAAAGTTTTGTACTATGACTTAATCTTCAAAAACTCAAAATTAGATGAATTATTAGCATTTTCTTTACTTTCAGATATCAAGAGCATATTGTTGGGATCTAATCTTGAGGGTCTGTGTACATCTATGTTTGGCTACAATTTTCCTTTGTGTCTTCCTATGTCAGCACTAGTGTGGCTCTATTTTATAAGTGGTTATCGACACTCTTATTTCTAAACCTAGTAAGAAGCAGCTTGGAAGAATTTCAACTTTTACAAACTAGAGAAGGATACATTACTTACAACCGTAAAATCTAGAAAGACACAAACTCCAAATGCCCTTTAAAATAGCGCTGTCTGTGTTCCCTTTTATTAGAATGTAAATGAGCGTAGGTCCCTTTAGGAGGTACACCCAAGGGACCTTTGTGCAGTCTCTGCTGAAAGAAGAAAGGAAGTCATTGTAATCAGATATCAGCAGAGGTTTGTTTAAGGTTTCATCACTGTTGTAGCTGCTGTGTTTTAGCACGGGCCTTAATATTTTCACAAAATCAGATCCCCGAATTACTTCTTCAATGATAAATTATATAATCCTTCCATTTTCTTTTTGGACTGAGGTCTTTTTCACTGACCAGATTCTGAAACTCTGAGTAGGTAATGTTCTTCTTCCCTTCCCATAGGCTCAGAATTTCTCCCTTATATCATCCAATGCTGACCTGTCCTGGAAGGAATCAGTGGCTGCAGGCCACTTGAACTATCTTGTCATCCATTTCCTTACATCGTATGTTTTTTTTTAAAATCAATTTATTGGGGGCTTGTACATCGCTTTTCACAATCCATCCATCCATCCATCCATCCATCCATCCATCCATCCATCCATCCATCCATTTTGTCAAGCACATTTGCGCATTTGTTGCCATCATCAATCTCAAAACATCTGCTTTCCACTAGAGTCCCTGGCATCAGCTCCTCATTTTTCCTTTCCTCCCCATTCACCCCTTCCTCATGAACCCTTGATAATTTATAAATCATAATTTTGTCATATCTTACACTGTATAAACTTCCTTCAACCCGCTTTTCTGTTGGTCGACCTCCAGAGAGAAGGTTATTTGTAGATCCTTTTAATCAGTTCTCCCTTCCCACCCCACTTTCCCTCCAGCCTCCCGGTATTGCCACTCTCACCACTGGTACTGACGGGATCATCTGTCCTATATTCTCTGTGTTTCCAATTCCAATCTGTATGAGTGTACATCCTCTGATCCAGCTGAATTTGTAAGGTAGAATTGCAATCATGATAGTGGAGTGGTGGAAGCATTTAAGAACTAGAGGAAAGTTGTATGTTTCATCTTTGCTACATTGCACACTGACTGGCTCCACTCCTCCCCACGACCATTCTGTCATGGGATGTCCAGTTGCCTACAGATGGGCTTTGGGACCCCAATCTGCACTCACCTTCATTTGCAATGATAGGATATTTGTTCTTTGATTCCTGATACCTGATCCCTTCAACACCTGGTGATCACACAGGCTGGTGTGCTTCTTCCATGTGGACTTTGCTGTTTCTGTCTCCTATTTAATCTTCTTACCTGTTAGTGTTCTGATTCACAGGTACAAAAACTATTCAGTGTTAACTCCAAGGAATTGATAACAGAAAAATTCTTGGCAAGAGGATTTATATTGCGATTGTGGCATACATGTTTCATCTTCAAAATCTTCCTTTTCCCATTCTGAAATTCTGCCTGCCTTTTTATGAGCGCACTCTCCAGGAAGACAAATCCTGAGAGAGAGACCCCTCTGGGTGCAGATAATTGTTGTAAGAATAAACAGGATGCTTTTTCATATCTGTGATATGAAGAAGTTGTCTTGTGGGAATTTCTGTCTTGATGAATTCCATTTAAAAATTATTCCTTCATTTGTTTCTTAATTTCAGAATCATGGGTAATAAATAACACAAGTCCCAATTACCAATTGTTTCTTAGTCAAATTGTCTAAGACAGAGTCATGATTTCACTTGCTCACCTTAGAGATCCATTGGGAAATACTTTTGGGTATAAAGTTAAAGAAAATTGGCATGAGAATTAATTCACACCGCATTCATCAGACCAGGAAGATGATGGTGTTTAATATTCTGTTTGCTTATGACTGTGATTCTGGGGATACCAAAAAAAGGGGAGTAAACAAAAACAGCCTTTGGTTCCTTTTACATCTTGCTCTTCATTTCTAAATAACATTTAATTACTTCCTTTACTCTTGGAATCCAATAACTCATATTACACTCTGTTGGGAGGCATCTCCAATGACTGTCCTACCTTCTAGATGAATCTTTAGGTGAGAAATCATGATTGATTTATCCATGGGGTATCTCTGCGTGATCAACCATCAGTGTAAGCTTTGCAATAACAGTTATCAAAGTAACTTTGAATAATGATCTTTTTGAAAATCATTTTATTGGGGCTCATACAACCCTTATCACAATCCATCTATACATCAATTGAGTAAAGCACCCTTATATATTCATTTCCCTGATCATTCTCAAAATTCGCCTTCCACTTGGGTTCCTGGAATCAGCTCATTTTCCTTTTTTCCCTCCCCTTACCTCCTCATTCCCCCCTCCCTCATGAACCTTTAATAATTTATAAATTATTATGTTATCTTATCTTACACTCCCCGGCCTCTCCCTTCACCTACTTTCCTGTTGCCCATCACCGAGGGAGGAGGTTATATGTAGAGCCCAGAGATGGCTTCCCCCTTTCTACCCTTCTCTTCCCTCCCAGTATCACCACTCTCAAAATTAGTCCTGAAAGGTTCATCTGTCCTAGCTTCCCTGTGTTTCCAGATCCCAACTGTACCACTGTGCATCCTCTGGTCTAGGTTCAGTAGTAACGTAACAGGTGGATATTGGGCCTCCTTGTGCACACTCCCTCAATACAATAGCACCTTGCTCAGTTAAATGGTCATTCGTGATATCCATCTTCCCAGCATGATCGCTGAAGACAGACGTGTGCATAAGAAAACATGGTGAAGAAAGCTGATGGTGCCCGGCTATCAAAAAGATATAGCATCTGGGGTCTTCAATGCTTGAAGGAAAATAGCGGCCATCTAGCTCAGAAGCAACAAAGCCCACAAAGAAGAAGCACGCAAGCCTAAGTGAATATGAGGTGTTCAAGGGATCAGATAGCAGACAGCAAAGAACAAAAATCACCATTGTGTGATCACCTTCCCCACATAAACGCTGAAGACGAATGTCTGCATAAGCAAGTGTGGCGAAGGAGGCTGATGGTGCCTGGCTGTTGAGAGAGATAGTGTCTGGGGACTTAAAGGCTTGAAAGTAAACAAGCGGCCATCTAGCCCAGAAGCAACAAAGTCCACATGTAAGCAGCACACCAACATGTGTGATCATGAAGGGTCGAGGGGACCAGATTTCAAGCAACAAAGTTAGGGAAATAATGATTTTTTGAGGAGTGTACATTCTTATTGCTTTAATAGCGTTCATGAGCTGTGAGTGTATTTGTCACATTAATAATGTTTGTCATTTCATACTGGACATATATATAAACAGTATTTATTTTGAACTCATTCTATGTAAGCTATTTTTTTCTGAGTTCCTTACATGTATTAGAGCAGCCCTAGTGGCATGTGGGTTTTGAGTTTGGTTATTAACTGCAAGGTATGCAGTTCAAAACCCTAGCTACTTTTTCAGAGAAAAACAAGTCTTTCAAGGCAACTAAAAAGTTATTTCCCCATCACTGGGACAGTTCTACTCTGTCTTACAGAGTTGCTATGAGCTAGAATCAACTCAATGGCAATGAGATCAGTTTATGGTTACATGTTTTAGCTGAGTTTTGCCCAAAACGCAATGAAGAAAGTACTGAAAGCATTGTTATTTTATCATAACACTCAGAAAAGTTAAGAAACTTCCAAGTGTCTAGGTATAAACTGCGAAATATGGATTCAAACTGATGATGTCTAGATCAAGAGACACTGCCATATGATCTTCCTTCTATATGATATAATCTCAAGATTGATTTGTTAACTGGAAATTTAATATTCTGATGAACTCATGACTAGTGATTTTCCTCTTCACACTTTTCTTTTTGTGGCATTATTTGTTAAATCAATTTCCTTAACTCATAATGATGCTGTTGAAAGACATATGCATTTTTTAAATAGCGAGGCCAGCTTCGTTGGAATGCATCCTATGCAGTTTCAAAGGGCCTCATGCTTAGAAAGCCCTCATTCTTAGCTTAATTCTTTTTTTTTTGGTTTTTAAATAATTTTATTGGGGGCTCAGAAAACACTTATTACAATTCTTACAAACATCCATTGTGTCAAGCATATTTGTAAAATTGCTGCCTTCATCATTTTCAAAATATGTGCTTTCCACTTGAGCTCTTGGTATCAGCTCCTCATTTTCCCCCTCCCTGCCCACTCCATCAGAAACTCTTGATAATTTATAAATTATTATTACTTTTTCATATCTTACACTGTCCAAGGTCTCCCTTCACCACTTTTCTGTTTTCCGTCTCCCAGGGAGGTGTTTTATATATATATATATATATATATATATATATATATATATATATATATATATATATATATATATATATATATATATATATATATATAAAGTTTTAATCAGTCCCCCCTTCCTACCTCACATTGCCTACAGCCTCCCTGTATCGCCACTCTTACAACTGGTTCTGAAGGGATCATCTGTCCTGGATTATCTGTGTTTCCAGTTCCTATCTTTACCAGTGTAAATCCTCTGGACTAGATGGATTTGCCAGGCAGAATTGGAATTATAATAGTAGGCATGAGGAAGCATTAAAAACTACAGGACAGTTGTATGTTTCATCCTTTCTATGCTGCACACTGACTAGTTCATCCCCTCCCTGTGACCCTTCTGTAAGGGGATGTCCAGTTGCATACAGGTGGTCTTTGGGACCCGAATCTGCACTCCCACTCTTAGCAATGATACGATTTTTTGTTCTTTCATGCTGATATCTGAACCCATTGCCACCTCATGATCACACAGACTGGTGTGCTTTTTCAATGTGGGCTTTGTTGCTTCAGGGGTAGATGGACGCTTGTTTACCTTCAAGCTTTTAAGACACCAGACACTATATCTTTTGATAGCTGGGCACCATCCACTTAATTCACCACGTTTACTTATACACCCGCTTTGTCTTTGTCAGTGATCATGTCGGGAAGGTGAGCATCGTGGAATGCCAGTTTATTAGAACAAGGTATTCTTGCATTGAGGGATTACTGGATTGGATGTCCAATGTCCATCTGCTACCTTAATACTAAACCTATAAATATAAACACATAGATCTATTTCCTCATCATCAAATATAAATATATTTACATATCTGTATTTAGACCTCTCTAAATGCCTTTTGCCTCCTTGTTCTTTCCTCTATTTCCTTTTACTTTTCTCTTTTCCCACTCTCATGCTCAGCCTTCATTTGGGTTTCAGAAATTCCTCTTGGTTACATTTCTCTTGACCAATCTCTACCAGGCCTCTTACACCCTCCTTGCCACTGATTTTGGATCACTTGTTGTTCCCTAGTCCCCGGTTCCTTCCCTCACTCCCCCTCCCCTGCCCCCTCTTCCATGTACCCGAAGAACCTGCATTGGTCCCAGTACTTTCTCCTCTAGATTGATTATCCAGCCTATCTTGTCTAGATAGACCAGAAGACATAATAATATGCACAAAAAACAAGAGAATGCAAAAGAAATGGACAAAACAATAACAACAACAAAAACTACAATGACAAAAAATAAGCCTGTAAATAGTTCAAGGTCTGTTTGTTGACCTTTAGGAGTATTTCACGGTGGAGTTTCAAGAGATGCCATGCTCTGGCCCAAAGTCTATTTTCGGTCCTCCCTCAGGGCTTCCTTGCTCTGCTCCCCTTGCTGTTCTTTTGCACGATCCTAGTGTTTTGCCTCTGTGTGTTGTGGTCATATTGGGCTCAATTCCCACATTACATCTGTAGGGTTTTTGGTCAGTGAGGTATATCATGTCTGATAGTGGGACCGGCCATATGGTCGTCTCTGTGAATTGGCTGTTCTGAGAGGTGATGTTGTCCTCATGGCTTGCTGGGCCAGGATGTGCTCCAGTCTGTCTTCCTCTCCCTTCATTTGCTCCCGTGTGCTCTGATCAGACAAGTCCCTCTCCCTGAGCTGTAGCTTCAGTGCTGTCCTCTGAAGTAAATGCTTTTGGGGGTGAGGGTGGGCTGTTCACATAATTGGGATTAGGGCTGGCCCCTCAGGCCCCTCTACTTGCTCCCTGCTTCATGCTGGTATGTTGCATTCACATCTTGGAGCACTGGGTTGAAGTCTGATCCCTCTTTCCCTGTGGAGATATAAACAATACCCTCCCCTTGGGTCGGTTAGTGACCTGCTCTCTGCTACCCATTTCTCTTTTTTTTTCTTTTCCCTCCTCCTTTGTGGTTGACTACCATCCCTGGATTTGGTCTGGCCCCTTCCATACTACCTGGACCTCAGCCCAGGGATGTTAGTATACAGTAGCTTTTTCCCTATGTCCCTTTTGCATTTTTTTAAAAGCTTACCTCAGCGGACTCATGTTGTACTTGACCTTTTGTGCTTGGTTTACTTCACTTAGGATACTTACATTCAGTTCTTCTAATGGGGCGATGTGCTTCATGCGTCCATCACTGCTTTTTAGCAATGTGTAGTACTCCACTGTATGTATGTACCACCAGTTTTTTTTTATCCATTTGTCAATTGATGGAAATTTGCGTTGTTTCCAACTCCTTGCAATTGTAAACTATGCCACAGTGAACATCAGAGAACAGATTTCTAGCTGTGGTTTGTTTCTTCCCTCTTCTGCACATATGCCCAGTAGGGGAATTGCTGTATTGTATGGTAGCTCAATGTCCACCTGTTTTAGATATCACCCGATCAATATCCATAGTGGCTGTACATACCTACAGGTCCACCAGCAGTGGATGAGTTCCTATCTCCCCACAGCCCCTCCAATACTTGTTACTTTCTGATTTTTGAATTGGGCTATCTTTGAAGGTATTAGGTGTTATCTCATTGTTGTTTTTATTTGTATTTATCTTATGGGTAATGATCAGGAACATTTTCTCATATGTTTCTTGGGTATTCGGATTTCTGCCCTTGTAAAACTTCTGTTCAGGTCCCTTTTCCCACCTCCTCTTGACTGGTCCAGGTGTTTCTTTGTATGTGACTAACTAATCCCCTGTGCCTCTGTTGACCATGCAGCTAAATGCATTGCGAGATAACTCATTTATTTATGACCTCCTTAGGAATCTTTTGAACCCTTCATGTCCTTGTGCTTATCTTAGAATGTAATGCTTCTATTATTCAAGTGTTTACACAGTGTGCCTGGTTAAGTAATGTTTGCTTAGATAAGAGGTTCAGAATGTGTTGTAAAGCAGGTGCTTTAAAGTTTGTTTTGTAATCATTCCCTTGTATGAATAGTATAAAAACCAGCTTTGAATATACTCGGTGCTTCAGTCCATCAGACTGTTGTCCTCTCAGTCCCATACTTTGTACATGTCTCTTTTTTTCCTTTCATCCAAACGCCTCATTTCGGATGCAGCTTGGTGGGGGATAGCTGATCTATCACCTGCATCCTCTGTGGGTAATTAGTTATTTTCTTTTTGGGAGCTAACAGTGTACTGGAGAATTAGTAATAAGGCCTTGGTCTGATGTGTCTTGAGGAGTTCTCTGCTAATTCTGGGCTTCTTCCTTCTCCATATGAAGTTGGTCATCAGTTTTTCCATTTCTTCGAGGAAAGATGAGCGTAATTGAAAAGAGATTGCATTAAATTTATATAGTGCCTTGGGCAGAACTGACATCTTTACTATATTGAGTCTTCCAATCCATGAGAAGGGTATATTCTTCCATTTGTTGAGGTTACTCTTGGTTTCTTGTAATTGTGTTCTGTAGTTTTACTCATATGAATCTTTTGGTTTTTTGGTGTTTTTTTTGGTCAGGTATATCCCTAGATCTTTCAATTTATGCTTGGCTATTGTGAAGGATACCACCTGTTTGAAAACCTCTTCTGTGGTCTTTTCTGATGTGCAGACTTCTATTTGTTGATCTTGTATTCTGACACTCAACCATATTCCTCTATTGCTTTCAATACTCCTGTTGTGGAACTTTTGGGGTTTTCCATATATAAAATCATATCATCTGCAAAGAATGATAGTTTCACTTCTTCCTTCCCCTGGCCAATAACTTTGATGTCTTTTTCTTTGCCTTATGCTGTTAGCAAGAATCTTGAGTAAAACGTTAAATACTACATGGGGTATCCTTCTCAGGTCCCCTTTTTGCAGTAGGATTGTTTTAGTCTTTTCTCCATTGACTACCACGTTGGCTTTTGGTTTTTCATGTATAGATAGTATTATATTGAGGAACTTTCTTTCCATTCCTGTCTTCTTGAGTGTCGTAAACAGGAATTGGTTTTGGATGCTAGTGAATGATTTATCACATCTATCACTATTATCATGTGGGTCTTATTGATTTTCATGGCCATGTGGTGAATGATTCTAATGGTCTTTTTTATGTTGATTCATCCCTGCATCCCTGGCATGAATCACCCTTGGTCGTGGTAAATTATTTGTTTTTTACACTTTTATATTCTATTGGCCACTATTTTGTTAAGGATTTTTGCATCAATGTTCATTAGTTATATTGGTCTGTAGTTCTCAATTCTTGTGCGATTATTGTCTGTTTTAGGTATCTCTGTTATACTAGTTACATAGAAGGAATTTGAGTGTTCGCCATCTTTTTCTATGTTCTGGAAGAGTTTGTGTAGGATTTGTGTCAGTTCCTCCCTGAATGCTTGGTAGAATTCTCATGTGAAGCCATCTGGTCCTGGGCATTTTTTATTGGTAATCCTTCCAGAAGTTTGTGTATGTATTCTATTGATATGGGTTTGTTGAGATTCTTGAGGTCCATTGGGTATAATTTAGGGAGGGATTGTTTTTCCAAGAATTTGTCATGCCTTCCAAGCTGTTGAATTCATTGGAACACAGTCCTTTGTAGTGCTGCGCAATTATCCTTTTGATTTCATTAGGGTCTCTTGTAATGTTCCATCTTACACCCCTTATTATTTCAATTGAAAGTTGTTCCCTCCTTTCTTTGCTTAGGTTTGCCAGTGGTCTCTCAAGTCTGTTAATGCATTCAAAGAACCAACTTGTAGCAGGATTAATTTTCCCATAATTTTCTTATTTTCCCTCTCCTGAATCTCAGCCCTAATTTTTATTATTTGTTTTCTTTAACTATTAGTAGGATATGTCCTGCTGACTCTGTTCTAGTTATTGTAAATTTTGTGCCAGCATATCAATCATGAGTCTATCTTCCTTTTTCAGGTACGCATGTATTGCTATGAAACTTCCTCTGATAACTGCCTTTGCTGTGTCCCATAAGTTTTGATATGCCATGTTTTCTTTCTCATTGGTTTCTAGAAATTTCCTAATTTCACTTCTGATCTGTGGCAGTACAAACTCCCTTTTCATTAGAGAGTTATTCATCCTCCAATTATGTCCTCTCGTTGTCTTCCTCTTCCTTTTGTTGATTTCCAGCCTTATGGCACAGTGGTCAGAGAGAGAGAGAGGTCTGTATGATATCAATGTTCTTAAATTTAGGTAGATTTGCCTTCTGCTCCAGTGTATGGTCCATCCTCGAATTTTTGACATGTGGGCTTGAAAAGAATGTGGTCTTTTTTTGTATTTGGGTGAAAAGATTCATAAATATCTATCAGGTCAAATTGTCTAATTGTAGTGTTTAGATCTCTAGCCTTCTTGTAGAGTTTCTTTCCCTGTGATCTGTCTTTCTCAGGGAGAGTTCTATTGAAGTTACCCAGTATAATTGTTGAAGCTGTGCTTTCTTTTTCCTTCTTTTGGAGTGTTTGGTTGACATATTCAATGGGAATCTCATTTGGGGAATGTATGTTTTCAATGCTTAGTGGTTCTTTGTCTACCATTCCCTTGAGCATTATGCAGCAACCCTCCTTATCTCTTTTTATGGTTTGCACTTTGAGATCAATTTTATCCAAGATTAGGAATGCAATACCTGTTTGTTTGAATGGCTGTTTGTTTGGTATGCCTTTCTCCAGTATTTGATTCCCAGTCTAGTTTTGTCTGTGGTCATGAGATGGGTCACCTGGATACAGCATATTGATGGGTTGTGTTTTCTAAGCCATTTTGCCAGGCTAACTCTTTTAATTCCTGAATACAGTCCTTTGATATTCAGGGTTTTTATCTCCATCTGTGGACTCTGATGTCCTCTTATAACTTTTGTGTTGGGTGTTTCCTTAACTTGCATCCTAATTATTGTTTTGTGAACGTGTGTGTGTGTGTGTGTGTTTGTTTGTGTGCGTGTGTATCATTCTTGACCTATTCCAACCATAAGCCAATTCTGTCTTGGGGTCTGTGTACTCTTTGTTTCCCTGTGGGTGAGGTTGTTGTATGTGGTAGTCTCTTATTTATGCTTGGTGAGTGTTGTTCTTCTGCTACACTGGTTCGGCAAGGAACTTTTGCAGGGCTGGGTTTCTTCTAACATATTCTTTGATTTTTTTCCCCCTGTATTGAAAGACTCTTACTACTCCATCTACCTTGATCGATAATTTGGGTGGGTAGAGTATTCTTGAGTGTGCACTATTTTCGGTCAATTTTTGGAATATGTTACTGTATCTCTTCTCTTCGTCATAGTTTCTGCTAATATATGACCATATTCTTATTTGGGAACCTTTATATGTTACTGCTTGTTTTCCCCTAGTTGCTCTCATGATTTTATCATTTCCCTCAAATTTGTTTAGTTTAACTACTATTTGCCTTGGTGTCTTCTTGGGATTCAGTCTAGTTGGTGTTCTTCCGGCCTCCTGCATGGGTAACTCCTTTTTATTCATTAAGCTTGGGAAATTTTCATCCAAGAGTTCTCTCATTATTTTTGCAGATGAATTCTTTGTTGTGTCTTCTTTTGGTAATCTAATTATCCTGATGTTGTTCCTCTTCATAGCATCAGACATAACTCTTAGGCTTTCTTCAGCCTCTTTAATGATCTTATTAGATTTATTTTTCACCTTTGTTAAAGTCTGCTTGGCTGTCCTCCAAATCACTGGTGTGGCTGTCGGATTCCTCCAGTTGATTATCGAGGTCCATGAGTCTATTACTGGTTTTTGTTATCTCCTCCTCAAGCTCTTTTATTTCCTTTGGTGTATTGACTATATCTACTCTATTATTTCATTCTTTTTCTGTATTGATTCACTCATAAGCAATGTTGTGAAAATATCTTTCTGTGGCAGATTAATGTCTACTTCTTCTATGCACGTCATTGGATTCAGCACATCTTTCCATTTAACAGGAATTTGGACTCACAGTAAGTCCAGGATGAGAATTTTATACTGCATTGCCCTTAACTTCCTCAAGCATTTTCTCTGTTCTAGTTATTTATTGTTGTATCAACAAGCCACGCTCAAACTTGGACACTTGAAACAATTAATTGTTACATCTCTAGTGTGTGTTGTCTGATTAGTTTCAGCTGAACATTTCTTGCTTAGATCGGTGGCAGTTACATAATCTTCTGTGAACTTGACACCTGAAACAACAATTTATTGTTACATTGTCTGATTAGGTTTAGCTGAACATTTCTTGTTTGGATCTGTGGTAGTTACATAATCTTGTGTTCACTTGATAAACAGAAGGGGTGCAATCTAGCTTATCAATAGGGTAACAGCCTGATGGTGCTTCTTGTGAGAGTGACCTCCAACAGAGGGTCCTGGTAACTTCCAGCTCCCTCTGCTTCACTTTCTTGTTGAGAATGCACGCTCAGAGAGCTGAAGAAGCCACGTGGCTACCCGCACCAGCATTGAGATGCTTCAACCGACACAGGATTCCCAAGACTTTTCACCCACCGGCTTGTGATCTTCCTTCATTCAGCATCATTGCATGTGCTGCATGAGCCTGAAGAGAAATTTATGAACTATTATGAAACATAACATATGGGGTAATATTGGACTTACGGACTTGATTGGGACTGAGTTCGATGTTTTCTCAATATACAATTACTCTTTGATATAAAACTCTCTCCTACATATCCTGCCTAACACAGGATCTCATGAAGTTACAGGTCAATGACAATTGTGACTATAGTCATCTGATGATTCAGTTGACATGGATAACCAAAATTGTTTACCCACATAACTGGTAATAGACACTGGCTGTTGGCTGGAAACTCAGATAGGCTCCTGTAGGACCTGTAATGAACTCTCCTGTGCATTACTTTCTTACAATATAACAGTTAGGTTTCAAGAAACAGAGCTCCCAGACTGAGCCTTCCCAGAGACCCAAGTGAAAGCTGAATGGCTTTTGTGATACCGCCTCCAAATCAAGAGAACAGCATGTTTATTGCATTCTCTTGGTAAAAGTAAGCCACTTAGCCCAAGCAAGATCCAAGACCAGGGTCATTAAACTTGATATGAGAAGTAGGAATAAATTGATGGCTAGCAGCCTTAGAATTTTTATACCCAGATCAACACCCTCTGGTCACATAACTTCTTTCATTCTCAACTCTTTCACACATATTACATGTATTACAGTGTGTTTTCATTTAGTATTGCTCCAAAGTGTAGCCTCCCATTTAAATACAAATGAAAATTTCATACAGCAAATCCCAAATGTAGGTGAGTCTCCCTCAGTAGTATCTTCCAGTTAAAATACTGAATCTGAAAACCGGAAACTCAAGGGAAAAGTTTTCTGTCCTCTATAAATATTGCACATATTGATGAAAAGAGCATAGGGTAACTGAAATAGACACTCCTTTTCATTGAGGAGGGGAAAGAAAGCAGGCAGCAGTCACTGGTACACAAAGAGACCAGTCTCATTTTCAGAGCCTTTACTTGTTTGTTTGGAATGGTCTCAGTAATTGTTGTTTCTATTCTCTGGACTCTTATTTCCTTGTGCACTTTACATTTTCCATAAGTACTGGCCTGTGCTTTCTGATCAGTACTCTTTCATCCTTTGTCTTGCCCATGGATGACTGAGGGCCAAACAGTATCTTTTCATTTCATTTATGTCCCTCTCAGCCAAGTTTGGTACAATTCTTTATGTATCACATTGAATGAACTGAATG